>NC_079153.1:47115255-47337399 GCF_947563725.1 Argiope bruennichi | reverse complement strand
CTCCAACAGATCATCTCAGTAGCGAACATTCAATAATACATCCAAGAATCAATTTCATTCTAAGCACCATATTTTAAATTCAATGCTCAAACACACATTTCTGTCAAAATTTTATCTTCCAGTTACTCGCTTCACAAATGCATACAAAAGAAAGATGATACATACAGAGGAAAAGAACTTCCTCTTGGGCCATCGAATGCATTCATTCCTTCCGTTCTGCAGTAAACGTTCCAACCGATAAATCGCCGAGATATGCCCCCATTTTTATTTATTTATCTCTCTCGTTATTAAAGCACCCAGATGTGAAAGTTATCCTAAAGTATCCGCCAGCGACTCGTCCTTATGTTCGTAATAATTCAAAAAAAGCAGACAAAATTGCCTACCCGTGTTTCTTAAAAAATTTACTTCCGGGGAGGAGGAGGGGCTGGCGGGAAAACAAGAAATATCACTTCTAAAAATGAAACGAATAATATTCTTCTGTATACTCAAGAGTGTCGTTCCCGAAAGAATGCTGGAATTCCGGAAAAGAAATTACCATTTTCCATGGAACTGGTATTTTTCAATGGAACTATGATATTTTTCTTTAAGAAAGAAAGTGGTATATTTTTATATAATCTAATTTTCTTAGTATTAGTTTGCTCAAGGCTCAGAAAAATATATTATTCTTGTTCAATGATAATATAAAAGTTTTATAAATTCTTAATCGAAATAGGATTACGGATATGAACAAAATTTGCCGTTATGTGACTAATGTAATGAAAAATTTAACTGTTGGAAATAAATTTATGTTGTTGACTTAGATTTCATTTTCTTATAATTAAGTATTTAATACTCTTCGATACACTTTGGTTAAAATAAATATTATCACGTATAATTTATTTTAATGAAGTTAGTATGAATAACTACAATATTTCATGAGTGCATAAATGATATATAAACCTTAATGAATTTATAAATGAAGAACGGTTCACTTAAATAGAAGTAAAAATGAATTAATTTCTCTTGCATTTGCGATTGATTATTTTTATAACATACTATCTACCCGGCGCGTTGCTACAGCAGAAGATATAATTTTGGAAATATCATTTGAAATAACCATCTTGTTTAATTGGGAATATATAGAAAAAATATTATTTTCTTGTCCATAATGAATACATTCATTGAAACTGAATGATGTTTAAAGAAGTATAAAGAATATTTATTCTGTTTCTCGACTTTATTATTCAAGTCCTTTAAGGTAGAAAATATTGTATTTTATATATGATATTTTAAACTTTAATTCCAATTTAATTAATTTCCAATATTTTATTTTAATTTAGCTCATAATAACCTTATTCTAAAATATTCTCTTATTTCTTGATCCAATTCCACTATCTCTACTTAATTAATTCAAGAGAAGCTGTGTAAAATTGCTGAATCGACTAAAAGCCTAAACTTGCCCACACTCCGCGTGAAGATACAAAATACCGCTGATGAGACAAATTCTTTTTTAAAAGATCCCCGTGTTTCCCCTACTTCTTTGACGCATGAAACGAAAATCCCTATCGAAATCTTAATAATATATTAGCACTGTAAAGAAATATTTTCCCTATCAAAATCTCAGGTTATATAAGACCAGGGATAAAATGTCCAAGAGTTTTTTCCTCTTTCCTTTTCTGTGTCGTTCTATGTGCTCATCGCTTGTACATATGCCTGCTTCTTCAAAATGAAATAAAACGACGTCCAGAAATTAAAAGTATCATCACTGTCTTCGAACTGCATTCTGCTTCACATAAAATAATGCTTATATTATATAATTAAATACGAGCACTAAAATTCATCTTTATATATTAGATATGATACCTATATAGCCTATCACCTTCGCGCAGATGTAAGCAATAGGTTGACCAAGTTTCATCGCAATCAAACGAACAGTACGGCATTTCATAAAATGCGAACAAACAAAAATTCCTTTTCATATATTAGATATAAAGGTAACACATTTTAGCTCTTAAATTATCATGAGAAAATATTTATTTTTTATCTCCTTTAAATATAATTATTCTGCATAGAAAGAAAATATCTGAATGATAATTTAAAAATACTTTGAAAAAATATTTGCCAAGCTATTTTTTTTAAATATAATAAAATGGCATGAATCTCATTGAAAATTCAGCCTACATTTTAGCAGATTCTAAATTAAATATTTTTCGGGCAATTCTTTATTTGCATCTATCGCTTGTGGCGATTTCATTAAAAATTCTTTCAATATTAAAGAAAGAACAAAAATATTTACGACAGCTTTGAATATTTCATTCATGAATTTTAAATTAATAAATAATGCAATCTGAAGCGTCGGAAATAAAAGGGAATTCAAAGCATTTGGATAATGTTTGCTACTCACTATCTCTCTCACTGAAATCGAGTTTCTTAAATCTTATTAACTTGATATTATTAATTTGTATATTAATACTCTATTAAATGAAAGAATTAATTAATCACACCTAACAATGAACATATCGCATCTAATTCACAGCAAATTAAACTGTTTATTTCGTAAATGTATAGTATACATTGTATATACGTTGTATGCAGTATACATGTTTAGTCATAGATTTTATCATATAAAACACATATGATAAAAATCAATGACTAAACATAGATAGGTAATATTTTTACTGCATTTGAATTCATTTTTTAAATTTAATCTCTTTTCAAAAGAAATTCATCACTTACCACAGCAAATTTCTTCCAGTCGATTATTTTTCTTGTACTGGTATATTGTGAATTTGCTAAATATCATAGGACTTAAAAATCAATCTTTATCTGCGCTTTTTCTTATTTCTACTTCCAAATTATATTTCTTGTTGGAACACAATATGAATGTGTTATATTGTACTCGTATGATATCATTAAGATTAAAATCAATCTTTTATTGCGTTTTTTTTCTTATTTCTACCTCGAAGTAGCATTATTAACTATTAAGTGTTACAAAAGTAACTCGTTTAGTAAAATGATTATTTTAATTTAAAGAAACGTTCCTTAGTTTTCATTTGCATAATTTTTACCCTTATTATCACTATTTCCTCCAATGCAGTTATGAAGATGATTAAATGCATGATTAAACGAGAACTATTCTGTTTTTCATTTACTAGAAGTTTTTTTTTTTTTTACTGCATAAACAGACTCATTTCACTTTATCCTGTAATGCATCATACCATTCATACATTTGGAGTCTGGTACTATATTCCATGCGTTAGAGACTTCTTCATAATAGGAAAACCGTTATACTAGTGTATTATTTATAAGTTTTTATTGAGGCTGTCTTTGGCGAATTGAATCGCATTGAGCTGGCGTTTCTTATAAAACGTTGGCACCCATTACTTTCTTGAAGAAAATGGATTTATTTCCTCCCAGTTTCGCATCCATCGTCATAAGGCATATTCCACAATATTCCATGAATGATTTAGATGCCTTCTATTCGTTTTAAATTTCAGTTGAGCGATGCGTTTGTCGCTAAGCTTCTTTTCCTTCTATACCATAAACGAATAAAGTATTAACTGAATTTCTTCAAGAAACTTTTCAGAAAATTTCAATCTAGAAACCGTTTTCGTTTGGAAACATCTGCTGAAATTTATTCTGGCAAATCAGAAATACAGAGAAAGAAGATGTTGGAATATCTTATTTGATAAATATTTTCCTGCAGCTTATGGAAATGTTCGTTCTTTAATATTTGAAGTATTTTGCATTAAATAAAGTTCAATTATTTCCACGTCTTAAGCTTATTTAAATATCTTTCAGTTTATGCAAAATTCTTTCAGTTTATGCAAAATATTTGAATTTGTTTTAAGGATTGATATAAGGATCTTATTTTTATTCTTAATTTAGCATGATTTAAAATATACTATCTTAATTATTTTTATGTTTCGAATCAGTTATATGATATGCCTTCCAATTTATACATGGTGCTTTACTTCTTTTGAAAATTGTTTCAAAAACTTTAATAAAAAGTGTAAAATTGTCACCGTGTAATTTTTTTCTCAATAATCTAAAAAAAAGTCACAAAAACGTTTTTAAAAAATCATTTTTTCCTACTAGATACTAATTTTCATCTGAAATTAAAACTTATCTTTTGTAAACAATCAAATACTTTAAAACACTAAAAATTATTAGTTTTAGAACATTTTAATTTATTCCTGCTTATGAAAAACTTTCATATTCAAATGTTTCTTAATTATTCTGGTTGTTTTTTCAATGCACGATTCTGGTACTCAATTTCATTCAATTTCTTAAAATATTATTTAATTTTTTAACGTATAAAATTGGAAGCAAATAAATGGAGTTTCAATCCCAACACAGAATAAACTGGAAAATTATATAAATTACTGAAATATTCTATACTCATTTTAAAATGTTTATGTTTCCTACTATATTTCTGCATCCACAGTTCCGTAAACGAATGAAATATTAAAATAACTTAATTTTGAATAATTTCATTAAATTTTGGTGTCTTTCGAGATTTCCACGTCTTTATTAGGAACTGAAATTAAAATGAATCATGTGTAAGCTTGTATTATCCATTTATAGCTTTGCAATCAACGGTTATCTTTTATCAAAATTGAATTTATCTCCAAATCCTGTTCTCTGTTGTTCTCTATAATACATGATTTATTTTTAGACCTTATGTAATAATAATATTTTCATTTCTGTAGCAATCTCAAATCGATGCTTTAATGCTTTCTGGTCAAAATATATTCATCCAGTCTTGTGGATATAGTTCATATGATCAGAGTTGTGGGAAACATTTTTCGAAGTATAATTTATCAATAATAAAATAATTGCAAATTTCCTATCAATATTAATTTATCCGATACCAACAAACATATAATGCGAAGAACCAATGTTAATTATAAAATAAACATTTCATTATTTCATACAACTCAAACAGGATATTAAACCAGTATTAGTGGTCTCCCTAAAATTTTCTCGCGTACTTTCTAATAAGTTATAACTTCTCCATCCTTGCATATAAACGTGAACCTTTTCAAAAAGCCAACAGTTCTCAGATATTTATCTCCATAGCTCCGAACATGAGATTTGCGTGTTTCGCTGGATAATAAAGAAAATCCGTACTTGTATGTTATTAAAAGCATAGCATTGGCAACCAATAGCATGAATGAGATCATAAGCTATTGTTAATGTTGGTAACTATGACTTACGAGACCGGAGGATCGTATTAAAATGTTAGAATTCGTAAATTTTAGAAATTCATTTATTGACAAATAAAATAAAACGTAATCGTTCTTGCCATTTAAACTGTACTTTCTCAAATGTAATTATATGCCTATTTCTAGCGAATTAAAAATTAATTACTGGGCCACATTCATAGAGGGAGCCCATCTTATTGTGAGGGTAATACCTCATAGCTCACTTATTAATATGTTATATTAACAGTAATACTATACATAGTAATATCCAGTTTAATTTTTTTCAAATCATTAATCTTATTAACGTTAACATTCATTGCACTTTTTAAAAATTTTTTTGAAGTGACTTAACGAAACAAAAAAATTCACAAGAAATAGTTGAACACAAGTTATTATTCCAAACGTCAGAAATAACATGATCGTACTAATTAAAATATAGGAAATTAAAAGAATTGAAATTAAGTGCTGTTTTTTATTCATTTCATTTTAATCAAATTACATATAATTCTTGCTTTTAGTAGAACTTCAACTTTCAACAAATTTTCTACATATTACGTTATAATATCAAATGACAAAAATTATTATTTTCAAAATTCAGTTTCACTCTTGACAATTGCAGAAAGTCGAAAATAAATCTGCTTCACAACTTGAATCTCTACAGCAGTGATCAAAGCAAGGAAAAATGATAAATTAAATCAACCCTTCACTCAAAATTCGGAACCGCATCTGATATATTCTGGTCCAGCCCTTGCCTGCCTACGAACGTCCTGAATAATAAAGAAAGAAGTATTACTCAATAAAATCACTTTTTACTTTATCCGATTGCATGCTTTGCCTCTTGGCGATTCGCGAGTTTTACCTAGTGGAGGGAGAAGGTTTAAAATAAAAATACCAGTAAAAGAAAGATTCGCGAGTCTCGGCATCCTCACCACCTCTATCATCCATCGGCAAAGGAGGGGGTAGCTTTTCTAAATGATAGTCATCAAAACCGATGTTCGTTCCATTCAAAGTGACTGTCCCCGTTTCTTTTATTTGCTGCACCCCCCTCCTTTCCAAGTGGTGATTACCTTGGGACTATTTCTTTACGCAACAGCCATTGTTGGTGAGCAGAGGACTGGGTGATTAATGCGCTCTGCGATATTCAAATGAAGCTGTTCTTCTCGAGCAATTTCCACTTCATGAATGCTAACGACCCTTCTCCACGATATCCAGCTTTTCTCCCGTTTTGGTCCGGTATTTTTTTCCTTTTTTCCTTTTGTTTTACTTTTTTCTTTTTCTGGAGAGACTGAAGATAAAAAATAAAACAGGAAAAGACGTTAATTCTCCTCCAAAACCGTGTCTTCCACTCCAAGTTGTCGTAGCTAGTTATTTCATTTTAAGTTCTTTGTGCCAGGATACATTCTACAGTCTTACTTAATAGTGATAAGGGGAGGAAGGGAAATTATTTGTAATTTTATTTATTGTCATTGTGAGTAAAGCTTGAATTAATATGCATGAGAATTTTTTTAGGGTTTTTTATTATTTTGTTTGAGAAATAGAAACGTCCAATGTTGTGGCATAAATGGAAATCATGGGTTATGAAATGTTATTCTAATGTGTGACGAGAATAATTAAGTAAGGAAGTTACTTCCTAATGAAGTAAAAAAAAAGTACCCATTTCGTCGTCTTGCGGTTTTATACTGTCCCGGGATAGGAAAACTAAAATGGAATGTCGCTTTTCTTCTGTAAACGAAATGAAGATTTGTACAAATTCTCTTCCAGATCGGAATATAATTAAGTTGTTGTTTTAAGAACGATAATTGAATCAACTTCTCTAATGAAGTTTGAATTACTGAAATCTTAGAATTAAATTTTCCAATGTCAAGAAAAGGTTCATGCTAAAATTTTAAGGAAGAACACACCTGTAAACTTTATTAAAACATAGTTACACTGCAAACAAAATTATTTGCATAGGAAAATTAGTTATCGTATTTGAATTATAATGCTTTTTATAAATCACGGTAAATAAAATTATTTAGCTACAAAGAATTTTCTTTTTAAAGCATAGTAAAATAATTTTCAAACTTTGGTTATTTTTTATTATTTTCCTTTTATATATTTCCGCTTTTATGAGTTTTCATTTATCCCACCAAGTTGTCGAATCGGCATTTTCTGATTTTTACGATCAGTTTCAAAAGTATTTTATTCATATTTATATGTATATTATATTTATATTGTCATTAAATTCTCTATATGAAATATTCATAAGATTTTTTTTATATCTTAATAAAATGAAAATGTTAGTTTCAATTCTTTAAAAACTAGTTTTTCTTAAGATAAAATTATTGGATTTACATAATTAAGAGCTTAGAGAGCTTATTCAAGGAAATCCCGGAATAGGTTAGTGCATCATAGACTGCGCGACATTTGAAAGAATGCAATTTTAGTATTACTAAATCAGAAACAATGCAACTTAGTCTATAAATTCAATTTAATAAAAGAAATCTCAATATAAGAAAGTCGTATTTACAGAACATCAGCGAAAAATAATGCATGTTTTGTCCAAAGAAACAAAATTATAAATTCATATAATGTAATTGAAATAAAAATGCAAAGTCGCTCAAAACTATAGCTGACTGTAAAAACTATAGCTGACTGTATAAAACATCTATTTTCTTCCTTTTATAAAGAAATGCATAATTTCCTTCCTAATATATTGTAAAACATACAGTTTGTTTTTTAAATATAGAACTTCGTAAATCATGACTCAAGCAAATTATTGATTACTGTATCTATTTTAGGCATAGATAGATAAGTGGACAGATGTTTATGGGTAAATTCATCAGCATTTTTTTAAAGATTTGAAGACATAATAAGTGATTCAGAAGCAGCAGAAAAAAATATTTATTTCCACAGTACTTGATTAACAAACCATGAAGAACAATGCAACTCACACACAAAAGCATCATCCTTAAACATCACTGAGAATCGCTCATCATATCCAATTCTCATAAAAGAATTATTTATCCATCTGCGCACTGATATACACGTGCTAAAGGTATTCTCTGAAAGAAGTATTTCGAATGCAAATAATATTTTCCTTTTAAACCTATGATGTTCCCGTATCTGTATCTAAGGATTTCTGAACTTTCTTCGAATATCCCCAAAAGTATCCATCAATATGAAAAATTAGAATAGTGAAACTTTCAGCAACTGACAACATTTGCGCGTAATATTTGTTTGAAGATGTTTTTTTTTTTTGAAGATGTTATGCATTTTTACAATATTTCAATATATAATTGTAAAGACCAACTGCGTTATTTTCTTCCCCGTGCAAGAAAAATTCTATTACCAAAGATCGACTGTTGGGAATCCAGACTTTTGGATTCTTTGTTAAATCAGAATACACAAAGGAAACAAAGAGAAAGAACACTGCTTGTAAAATCTCAAAGGAAAAGTAGATAGAAATGGTAGTAGCCCTGAAAGAAAATAACTAAAATTTATTCCTTTTGTCTGACCAGTCTCTAGCTTCAAGCATTTATGAAGGTTTACTTTTTTTTTGACAGAGCAAGGAATTTTCAAGAAGGATCTTCGACTCTCTAGTCTTATTAAAGTTACTTCCAATATTTCTAGTTTTCTAGAATCATCATTTTCTTTGTCTCCAGATTTCCACAATTTGCCAACAATTGAAATGACATTGAAATGAAATCCAATCAGCACCCATAAAAAATATTTATTGATCTCTCCTTTCGGCGATGACACTCAGATTGCAAGAAATCAATGTCACAGATTCGTAACATTTCTAAAAGAGAATTTTATAGATGGCAAAAAATTTGAACAGGAAATTATCATCAATATCAACTCTTAAATTTCAAAATTTCCGGAAAGAAATAAAAGCTTTTCGAATAAAGATTGTCTAGAATTAAGTCCAGAATTCGGCAACTAATAAACAAAATTAGTGATATAGATTAATAGGATAAAGAGCATAAATATTCGAATCCCATCTTTATATGATGGACCTAAAATAGCTTGCGCAGTATTGCAGAAGTATAAAAGTAGAATGGTGAACTGTTTTTTTTAATTTCTTACGCAACAAACCAATTTCATTGAAAAATGGCAACCGCACCAAAATTAAATATATTGCAATCCGTTTACAAAAAAATTCGTTGAAAACTTTGTTCTGAATGAAAAAGTTTCAATTGCGTTTACAAAAGCATTATTAAAAAGCAAATAACAAAAAGCTGAATACAAAATTTCTAACTAATAGTAAATACTCGAGATTGTAATTTTAAAGATAAATGTAACACAAACTGGGCATCGATAGTTGGTCGAAAAATTTTTAGGAAAATATTTAGGATATTAGATGTCTTTCGGAAAAAAAATATGAGATCTGGTGTTTAATCTAAAATAAAATTTTCTTTTCAATCTTATCTTTCTATTTCTATCCCCTCATCTTTCCGTCTTGGGAAATCCATTTTATTTTTGGAACTTCTCGCATTTCTGTAATTTTATCTCGGGAAAACTTGGTTTAATGCAACAAACACTTTTTATAGTGATAAACTTATAAAAATAACCAGAAAAGGAATTATTTCTTTAAATACTAATAAAATAATTAAATGGAAAATTAAAATTCATATTGAATAATGGCATAAAATGAGAAATTAGGATTTCAAATATTTATTTATGAACTCGAAATAAAAACTAAGATGGAATTAAATATGTATTGCCTTAAATATTATTATCAACAAAGATTACAGACTATTAGATGAATTGTTGTAAAAATATTTAAAATCTAATGTGTAACAATGTTTTACTTTTTATAAGATTCTCGAAAAAATTAAAAAACCACTGACTTTGAAAGACAATAAAAATATTCATCACTGGGTTAAGAAAAAAATGTGTTTTTCTGCATGCAAATTAACTAACGAACATATAAGATAAAACAGTTATATATTAATACAGAAAATCTTACACTGAGCAATGGTACACTTTCATGTGTTATTCTTTCAGTCTTATAAGTGACTGAATACATTTTAAAATTTTAATGGAGAGCCAATAACAATGCCAGCCTTCATATTTAATATATTTTTAAAAATCGTTACAACTAAAACATTGTTTTCTTTTGATTTATACAGTTTGAGAATACATCTATCAAGTTAAAGTTGAATTTGTAACTTACAGAAATATTATTTTTTTTTTTTAATAAATGTTCAAGAAATGCATTTTTAGAAATTAAAAAAAAATCAATTAAAATCGAATTCAAGACATTTTTCTATTTAATTTGACAGAAAAATGCATTTAATAAATAAACTAACTTCTTCGTGGTTGAACTGCATTTCGCTCTATATATAATAGTTAAATGCTACTACTATATTTTGCAATTTAGTTATATTAATTTGTTCAGTTTTTAATATAACAAATGCATTCATATTAATACTATTGAAATATTCAATGTAATTTGTAACGCTCATGGTTTCAAAAGTAAAGGGACCAATTTCTAAACCTTGTACCATTGATTTTTTTTTTTTTTTTTTGCATTAAGATAAAGGTTAACTTTTCTTATAAGCTGATTATTTTGAAAATACATTTGCAGTTTTGGGATGTTTAATTTTGTATATTGATGCCATATTCCAGTTATAAAAATAAAAATATGTCTTCAGTATATATTTTTGATTAAAGGCAGCTGGCATTTTTGACTATACTTTTTTATTACACATATTATAAAAAAGATTCTTGAATTCCTTTAATGGTAATAGTTAGCGATTATTTAATTGCATTTAATATAGTCTAAAGGATGACAAAATTCTCATTTGAGATAGAACGATGCGTTGGTTGAATAATTTAATTACGGTGGGTTATACGATGAATTTACTTAGCAACTTCTTCAGCAAAATTAGTATATTTTATTAAAATCACTGCAAAGGTTGTTACCTATTTTTTGTGCCTTTTTCTTGAGTCTTAATATAATTGGATAATAAATTCAAACATATACAGCCATATAATATGGAACCATATATAAACTGTTCTATGCAATTATTTAAAATTATATAATACACATTTATATACAGATTACAAAAATGAACTTATAATCCCTTTAATGATTGTTTATTTGTCATTATTTAATTCAATTCAATACGGTTTAAAACAGGATCATTTACTCTTTTAGGAGATATATATTGATTGAATTAATGACGATGGATTTGTACAAAAATGAATAGGGACCTACGCTGTCAGGTTTTCTACAAAACAAAATACATTGCTTATAAACATATTATATAATTTTATTTTTCAGTTTTGAAAAAAGAATCTGTACCTGCAAAAAAAGAAACAGTACAAAATATGTGACATTCTTAATGTTTGCGGAAGTGGAGAATAAAATTGACAATGAAAGAAATGCATATTTAGATCTCTCAATGCCGAATGACCCTAAATGCCTTTCTACGAAACTATGGTGGATAATCGAGACACGCAGATGTCACTCTGAAATTATTACCTCATTTCTCTAAGTGCGATTGATAGAAAACCTGAAGCGCATGCTTTGCACATTAGACTTTTGAAACTCTCAATCAGCTGGATTTGGAGAAGTTTTCTAAGTTCACACAAAAGGCGTTCGAGCATATATTTGCTTTGTAGCCATAAGCTAAGAGGGATCCCCTTTTGTATATTAATCCCTTAAGAACATGGGATGATGTTTTGGTATTTGAGATAATAGGAGATTTTTCTTATCTTTCAAATAGTAACTCGGAAGTTTCAGCACTCTGAGGTACTTGAACTCGAACAATCTTAGGAATGAGGCAATCAATAGATTTACTTTTAAAAAAAAGTGTTTGTGTTTACTCCTCGGTTTTTTTATTTACATATTAGTAATGAAAAAGAAAAAAAAAGCGTTCATTTATATGACAGATGAATTCGAAAATTTGAAGAATTAAATTAAATTATGATGTAAACACTCTCCGTCAAATTATATTTATGCCTTAGATTACAGTTTTTTTACTTATCTTTTTCATACGCACATAGATATACGATTGCCCATCCTCTGATTGATGTCCAAAACTTAATAATGGTAAATAATTTTGATGCAAAATCTAGATTTCGAATTTCATTCACTTCGTTTTCGTTTTCTCGGAGATAGGAATCACCCAGTCGAAATCACGTAAATTCCGAGTCCTAAACAAATACAATCAACAAAACTTCGAGACTAAATCTTAGTATAATAAAAATAGTAAATAAAAAATAATATAAAAAAATCTTAGTATAATAAAAATTCCCAATTAACCACTTCCTTTCTGCTCTAAGAAACCATTTAATATATATTATATATATATATATATATTTAACCATAATCAAAAATCGTTATAATTTTCAAAGCATTTAAGATGGCAAATTAATTTGAAATTTAAATCGCAAGATACTTTCTTTTTTTAACACTTCTATAACATCGATCGTCAAAATAAAAATCTTGTTACTCACCTAGAAAGTAAAACAATTGATTAAATACACACTGCGCTGTAGAACAAATATTTGCCAAGTTGTCGCTGATCACTTATGCCGGCAGCTTTAATTCTTTATTTAATCTGATTAAAAGAATCAAGCATGCTCATGACATTCTTCTGTGTTTTCAACAAATCAGTTCATATATAAAAAGAATTGAGTATTCGCTTCACTGATTTCTAACTTATTAGGTTAAAATAAAAGTTTTGACAACAGCGTATTTATCCTGTATTAATTCATTCGTTTGTTCCATTGAATCTATTTCTTTTTGGAGAGTGTTATTTTAACGATACTGTGAAATTTCCGTATATATTTAAAATTTATTTTTGTTTTCATGCAAACTTTTATGGATGTGCGTTTAGAGATTATCTAAGCTAAAGACGATATAAATAATTATGATAATAACGCAAAAATTATGAGAATACTGTGAAAAATGGTCTTTACAAGTTACGTTATTATTAGAATATGGTTAAATTGGTAGTTAATGAAGATATGTCTGCAACCTTCTATTAATAATTAGTTGGGCCTCCAAGATGTTCTAAGGATTATGAGTGAATGAAATTATTAAGTGCGATAACTTTACCGAAGAACGTAAAAAAACCTGTAGATGATAAAAAGAGTAGTCGAGGAAATAAAGAAGAGCGCTTGCTACTTGGTTCATAATTCCTTAGACTATAAAGATACAATTTGGATACAAGGAATGTGTTTATGATAATAAGATTTTACTACTATTGGTCTTTTTGAGACACTAGACTTCACTAGACTAAGACTTCGATATAAAATGCACATCATCTACACTAGTCTAACGTCTTTTTGAAAACACTATTTTTTTAAAAATCAGAATTGAAGAGAAATATATAATTTTTTTCAAAGCGTGTACAAGAAGCCGAACACTCTTAAGGGCGAAATTATGAATTTGAGTTCAGTTATATCAACGCTCCGTTTGAAAGCAATACTAGGGATATTTTAGGATGGACCTCATAAATAGCAACCCCGATTTGATGATGAAGACGACATTTGAGTTGGCGCCCCTCCCCTTTCCTCCTCCCAACTCCAATTTTCAGCATTACAGTAGCTGGAAGTTGTTTGAACTAGCTTATGAAAATGAAGCTTTATAAGTTATTCTAAAGTATTTTAGTTTATGTTGTACAGAAATTAAAAACAAATTCTTTAATAATCAAATTCTGTGGTCTGTCCAATCCTAGAATGAAAAGCAGATTAAAATTATAATTAAAAATTACTTCTTGTTTTCTTTTCTCATTCTATTGAAAGTTAATGCATGGAAATAAAGAAAAAGACAAAAGCCTCATAAATTTGCAAAGAAAAGTAAATAAGTAAATAATATATTTATTAAAAAGATATATATAATATATTACTTATAAATTATAAATACATTCATCCATAAGTAAGTAATATACAGGGTGTTTATAAAGTCCCGGACCCATTTTGATGTTTAATAACTCATAAAATAATAAAGATATAAACAAACTTATGGCATTTATTGATGGAATAACTCATATTTTCCTTTTGAGGTTTGAATATTTTTACTTTTGTAAATATCGTCTGCGCGTGTGGTTAATTTCAAATAATTTCATTTTCCAGTCTAAATATCTGTACTTTTCTAAATATTGTCTGCTTATTAATTGCATTTTTCTCTTTTGTTTTTGGTAACTATTGCAATGTCATGTTTACTTTTGATGTGTTTGTTCTATCTAGTACTTTTGTATGTGAAGTTTTATTCGAGCGGATATTAAGGAGAATGCATGCACCACAACAGAAAGCACAGATTTTATGGTGGTTCATAGAAATGAAATCGATAGTGCAAGCACAGAGAAATTTCATAATTTACCAAAAAGATCCTCCATCCAAAAACAGCATCTTGCGGTGGAAAAAGAATTTTCTAGAAATTGGAAGTATCGCAGATAAGAAACGTTCCAGACGTCCTTGCACAAGTGATTTTGATGTTGAGCGTGTCAGAGAGACATTTTTACACAATCCTAGAATATCTGTGAGATCAGAATTGGATATGCCAATTTCGACGGTGTACAAGGTTATTAAGAAAAAATTAAGACTGCATGCATACAAAGTTCAAATTGTTCAAGTTTTGGAACCGAACGATAGGCCTAGGAGGATGGCCTTTGCAACAGATATGCTAAGAAGGATAGAAGATGCTGCTGATTTTCTGAAGAGCATAATGTTTTCCGATGAAGCATCCTTTCATGTTTCTGGCATTGTTAATCACCATAATGTGCGCAAATGGCTCTGTGGATGCCGACATGCTTGTCGCTACCTGACGTGAAATTGACTATCGACTTGCTATTCTCCGTGCGACGAAGTGGGCACACGTGGAAGTTCATTGACAAGGGTCATGAAACTTTTTGGGTCTATTTAACCATTTATGTTATTAATTTAAATCTATCTTTATTATTTTATGAGTTATTAAACTTCAAAATGGGTCCAGGACTTTATAAACACCCTGTATATAATAATATATTTCAATAAAGTGACAAATGAGGAGAAGACGAAGGCAACTTATACGCAGTACACAATAAAGATTAGTTGAATAATCCTGATCATGCTTCTATTTTATTCAAAGCAAGTTATATATTCAAACATAATTTAATTAAACACGGTTAGTAGTATTCATTCTATGATTTAAAATATTCTACTTAAAATGAAAGTTCTATTTTATTTAAGAGTTTTTCATTTCATTTAGGCTCATTTTAAGAGTTTTCGAAACTCTTAAAATGGTTTTAAAAAAAAGCAGGTGGTGTCCTAATTGGTGATTCGGATACTCGTAACTTTTAGCATGTAGTCAGTCTACTTAAATTGCCACTGACCGCTATTGATAGGGATATTTTATTTTACAAAAAAAAATTGCTTTTTTAAAAGGCATTGATTATTATAAATATTTGCAACTTACAATGCAAGAAGAATCCTAATATTTCACAGCCGTTTTAATCCAGATATCAACTAAAAAATAATGGGATTTCGTTTTTTGAATATGATCTAATGATAATGATATCTAACTTTCAACGAAATGTTATTAGCTTTCCTACCACTTTATACAGATGTTAATGCCATAGATATTCATCGAATTTGCAATGGTACCAATTCCAAAAGTAATGATAATTTGCAGTAAAAAATTCATCTCAAGTCTGTAAATTCTCAAAAAATACAATAAGGTTTAAGTTAACATTTTTACTTGAAACATTTTCGTAATTAAGTGAATCATAGTTTCTTTAATTGAAACTTTTTTTATTTCAAATTTTTACGCAATGCATATTAAAATAATATATATTGATGTGATTAATTTATATAAATTATATTCATTTATATAAATTTATTAAAATAATATATTTGTGTGATTAATTTATATAAATTAATACTTAAATATTTTAAATATATTCACTTCCTTACAGAGGGAATTTTCCTTAAATAATTTCAAATAAAATTTCTCAGCAATATGCGTATAAAATATGTTGATGTTCTAGATATTTTTTTACAAATGGCCATACTGCTGTATATATTATTCATTAACTCAAGTTTATTTTTTAAGATACCACAGATCTGTGTCATGAATTAGATTACAATCAAAATTTATTCAAAAGAATATCATTTAATCAATTCAATTCAATCATATGAAAACCAGCTTATAAAAATCTTGGTACATAATAGTTATGTTGGGTCTCTGATCCATCGAAACCATAAATGAAAGTTGAATTTGCATAGAATCCATTCCATCGATTGGATAATAGTCTGTAAAGTGAGCTCTTGTAATAACGCTGATTGTGCGGCTTTGAATTCAGAATTTAATAATAATTTTGTCAGTTTCAATTATTATTGCATCAAGTTCATCAGTAATTTCATAAATATTTTTCATACATAATCCGCATTAATGATTTATTGAATTCAGAATACTTTCATTTATTTGTAAAACTTATTGGCCTCAAGAAATGATGGCCAAGAATTATAATAATATAATAGCAATTTCATAAATTACCAAAGGAATTATAATTATTACTATGGCTTCGGTTGGCAAACTATGGGTTAAAGGAGCAAAGAATAACTATTTCGTATTTCATTTCATTTCATTAAAATCCCTCATAAAGATATAAATTGTGTAAAATAAGTTCTAAATACCATTTAGTAGTGAATGAACTGTTAGTCTTGCAATGTGAATAAGAAAAAAGTATATCGAAAATGTTTGAAACGCTAGTTTTGAATTTAGGCGTTAATGTAGCACATTCGATATTTATATTAAAAATGATTATGTGTGTATTTTGCTTCTATGCTGGGTAGTCATCAAATTTGGCACAAACATGTTTTAAAAGCTGGGGATATACTATTAAAGAGATTGTTAAATGCTGCTTAAGTGTAGTAAGTATAAAATTAAGCAAAATGTTTCAGCTTCTTGATAAATACTTTCGAAAATATTATTTCACAAAAAAAAAAAAATCCTTCACAATTTTTTTTAATATTTTTCAATGCTACTAATTTTAAAATCATCTAATTTTTTTTTTCAAATTTTAACATTTATTAAAAAGTAAAATTGGATAAAAGTATTTTTTAAATACTTATATCCAATAGTTGCAGCAATATTTTCCATTTCTAGAATGAAATTAAATCACTTCCCATGTTTCATAAAATATTTCAGTTTTTTCTACAACACTAAAAACAGAGGATTTGTTGTTATTTTTATATTTTAAAACTGTCGATTTTTTTTATTTTCTAATTTTTTCCAACAAACATCTGCCAACAATTTCCTTTAAAATACTAAATAATGTATCAAATATTAAAACATATCTAACAGCGTGATCAAGAAATAACAGGAAGTGCTTAAATGTCGATCCATATTAAAATGCCTTGATTTTTATAGTTCCATTAGCAAAGAGTTTTTAAATAAATTATAATAGGCATTTTAATATATTATATATGATAATAAATAACAGGAGGTGTTCGGAACCCTGTAGCTTGTTATGTACTGGACGAAATAACAAAATTTGGACACCATACACATTGAAATATACTGTTTCGATTTATCAAAAAAAAAAAAAAAAAAAAAAAAGGACAAAAAAACAGACAGGAGAAATCCTGGCGCTGTGATTGAGAACTATATATAATTTGCTGGCATGGGTATTTTGTGACATGACATGGAAGATAAAAGAAAAGTTTGCGGGAATTTATGCCATTCTGCAAGAATTCGCTCGTCGATTGCATTGTCACTACGTGAAGGCGCCTCTTTAGTCAAGCTGTTTTATCAGTGGGATGAAATGCCAGTGCTGATCTTCGTGAATACCGGCGGTTAAAACAGTTACGCAGAGTGCCGATGACCATAACTAATTTAAGAAGAATGGTTGAAAGATTTGGAACAACAGGAATTCTTAGTGCGCAACCAGACCGAGGACGTAAAGTTATCAAGCAGGAAAAAGTTGAAATTGCAACTGCCGTTATGGATCAGGAGATAGCTAATAAGCAGGGGTACCAGCATCACACGTTTAAAATCACGACAAACAGATACGATGCAGAATATATTGCGGAATATCCTGAAATTTTATCAGTATAAGATAACACCCATTAACTGATGACATTGATCTGAATCTTGGTAATTTCTGGTTGTGGGGCTACTTGAAAGTCGTTGTGAATCAATGACGTTCCTGACATTCCTACTTTAAAAGATAAGTTAACGTTACATGCAGACGAATAAATACCAATACGTTGCGAGCCACCGTCGAAAACCTCGTGCACCGCCTGCAATTATTGGAACACCGAGTTGATAGTTACCTTGATTCAAATTTGTAAGTTGTTGTACTAAGCGGTTTAAATTGGCAGTTATGTATTCTTTTTCCAAATGTTATGCGCTTGAAGCGACATAATTTCTCCTATCGGCGCTTTTTGGTACTAATTTTTTTTTCTTGATAAATCAAAACCGCATTCTTTAATATGAATGGTGGCCAAATTTTGTTATATTTCGTCCAGTACATAACATGCTACAAGGGTTCCAAACACCTCCTGTTATTTATTGATATATATATAATTAAAATGCCTATTATAATTTGTTATTTAAAAATTCTTTGCTAATGGAACTATAAAAATCAAGGCATGTACTGAGGCGTAGCGAGCAAAGAGCAAGTGATGTTATATATTTTGGACGCCAGTCTTGCGGTCTGAATATAAGCATCAGTGCATTTATGTCACTTTTTAAAATGAAATATTTTATGGAGATAGAAAAATAATGCTTTCACTCGAGCGAAATTTTCCGCCTTTACATCATTAATCTTGAATAAGAGATTTAATTGAAATTTAATGAAACCACAAAACTCCTTCCAAACCAGTTAGTTGCCATGAGTAATCTGTTAAAAAGGGGATTATTAGAATCGTTACGACTGTAATTTCAACGATCAGAAAATATTAAAACTTTCGGCTCTAAATAACAATCCAATCTATGTTTCCCTAAAAACTGAATTTTTCAGAAAAATACGGATAAAAATTGAAATAATTTATTTAATAATCATATATATATTATCAACATTAATCATAAGAATTTCTGAAAGTCATTTTTGATATTATTGAAAAGATTTCACTATCAATTTAACGTGCAATCATTACAATATATTTAACGTAATCATAAGAATATACCTCAAATATTATATTTTATGAATGTAGAGACTGTGTCAAGAAAAATGTCAATATAAAATAAAAGCAGTTTTAAATAAATGAAAAAAATGAATATTTTATATTGATTTTATCACAATACACAAGCATGGGGATGCTTCTTATGATTACATAAGTGTAAGTCATAGTAAACAATAAACTTTATATTTCGAAATTAAATTTATGCTTTTTTTAGAATTGAATTTGTTCAATTCGAGTTTTAATGATGATATCAATTTTGCGTGGTTATTTCTTTCTTATAATTCATTTTCTGAGCTAAAAATATAGTCCTCCCGCGTTTTATTGCAATTTTACTTATTTCACAAAGTGGTGAACATTTCATAACATAATTTATTCATTTTTCGATTTTAGGAATTTAATATTATATATTGCTTATAAAGATCTTATATGTTTTTAGAAAACATTCACAAAACCTCGCTATTAATAATAATTTAATGGGTTTTATGAATACGACGATCTATTATTATTGTTAAACAAATGGATGAATATCTTTTGACAGAAAATATTATTTATTTCACGCTTTATATGATATGTGAAATGTAATATACAAGTCATATAAAGGAATGCAAATTATTTTCTGTGTCACATATTCCTGTTGGATAAAATGCTGTGAAAACGTCATTTTTAATAACAACAATTTCATACCTCGAACAAATAGAGAAAAGAATATTGTTTTTGTTGTAGAAAAAAAAAATATTAATATTTATTTTGCAGTTTCTACAGAAGCCTATATCTTGAAAAATGCCATTTAATTCTTCTATACAGTTGTTTGTAAGTTTTTATTTATTTAAGCTTTGTATTTTTCACTGCCATAATATCTCCAGAAACTTTCTGGAAGAGTTCAACATTTGTAGGGGAAAAAAAAAAAAGATCAGGAAAAGAGTCCTCACAAGAAAAACAGAAACGTCACTTTGGCGAAAATGAAAAGTAAAAAAGACAGAACATCTCTATATATCTATATATAAAAGAAAGCGATTCCAAAAGCAGCAGTAGCAGCGGCACCGTTTTACAAAAGAGTCTCTTTCAACCGAAGTTTGAAACTGAATCAAACGGAGCTGTAACTGAGATAGTGTGAAATGGGTTTCATCCATTGCGATACTACTTTTTATCTTCTTTCTAAAGAACATTTGGTCTTTAAGATGAACTTTTTACTTTAGGGAATTTTTCAAGAATAAACGACTCGTCCACTGAAAAAAAGGGGTCCTTGCTGCCATTATTCGGATCTCTTTCAGGTACTTTATTGCTGTTTAAGGGTAACGAGGGCTATAAATCAACAATTGCTGGCACTTCTTCCCAAAAAGGCTTTAGAAAAAGCACACCTTATTTAGATTCGCTCTTTTCTTGTAAACACTAATTAAGAAATAAATTCACGATACGAAGACGTTAAATTAATTCCTTCTTTCACAACAAGGGTTTCATTGTTTTCTTAAGATGGATGGCTAGGGGTCGTTAAATGCGTGTAACTCCAAATTATCTTTTTTTCATTGGGTCGAATATTTTAACTCCATGGTAATTTTATTTCAAATGTAGTAGTGGAATTTCTATAATTGTAACTTTAAAAGCTCAAATGCGGTGCTATCTTAGTGAAATAAAGCATGGAGATAATAAACATGTGATAAGCAGAAAATTAGAAGCATTTCAAATATGCAAAATTGTAGAGTATAAATATCAGAAAAATTAATTCAGATTATATTGTTTTCTGTATAAAAATTTCGACATCAAGTAAATAAATAAATAAAACTTCCTAATTGTTATATTATATTTTAAATGTTTTTCTAACGTCGGAAATTAGACAAAAAATTAAATAAATGGTGTTTTCATGCTAATAATAAAAGGAAATCACTATATGTGTAGGCGCTTTACGAGATTTATAGATTGATTTAGAAGTGCTAGATTTGTTATAAATATATCTTGAATAATTTAAGTCACTAAAATCATATAAGTAGCTGAAATATTTCAATTTATTTGAAAGTTGGTTATACCTAAAATATTCAAACAAGTTTCAGTTTTGAAATTCAAAGTAAGTATAAGTGACCAAAGTTTAAGAAACCAGTAAATATAAATGACCAATAAATATATCTCATAAGGAAATTTTTTGTTACGAGATATATTTATTGTGAATTAGTTTTAAGTAGCATCGTTGGCATTTGATATTAAATTTCAATAATCTTTCATAAATTAAAATATTTCTTATTTTGTAAGGGGAAAAAAAATGCTTAAATGGAACAACTAACTTTAAGCATATATATACGTAATGATATTTTAAAATCTAATATAAATTCTGGCTATTTTCCTAATTTTTATATTAATTGAACGCATATTAACTTCAATCTAAAATGTTCTCTTATTCTCTGATCAAATTCCACCATTTTTATTTATTTAATGCTACACGAGCTCTGGAAAAGTGTAAATTCAGCATGTTTTCATGCTCCGAATGAAGGGATTAAAGCCCATAATGTTTGCCACATTCTTTTAAAGGTACATATATTTCCCTTTACTAAGTCTACAAGTATGAAGAAATCTCAATCGAAATTTCATTATAAAATCACTGACGGAAAAAATTCGATCTCTCGCTCTTTTGCTCTTGTGTCACGTTGTTGACTGACTTATTTCTTATCATTTATTGTTATACACAAATTATCCTCCCTGATTACAATAAAACAAAGTTTAAAAATTGAAAAGTGTCTTCTCTTTGGCCATGCAACTGCTAAAATATGTTTTACATATATATGCTTAATTTCTAAATATAAGCTTAATTTCCTCTCTAGAAAACACATATCTTTTCATAATCCAGAAATTCGCAGAACAACTGTTACTCTAAGTATATTTCCAGTAACTGAAAGTTTTATTTCAGAGAACAACGTAAAACTCATTAGCATGAATGTATCCATTTCCTTTTCCAAGTTTGATTACTTAGGTCTATACAATTCTTGCAAACCACACAGACCCATTGAACGAGAAAATACCATTCCGTCTCTATCGCATTTACCATTCCGAGCTAATTTCTCAATATCACCTTGCCTCTATCTTTCGGACCATTTCATCTGTGGCAATCCAGTTCGACTCGCGATAAATAGTTTCGGCATTAAATTTCCAGGGAGTGGCTTCCTGGATAACCTGGGGGAATGACACCGGAAACACACATCTGGGGATGTTTGCATTTTCTAATGAGGCATCTCTCCATGGCTGAAAGGAAATGTTTAACACAGGATGGCGTGTAATCCTACTTATCATTCGAGCGCCATTGGGTCCTGTATTGACGGTAGCATCCAATACAGCTGTGCAGTAACTGTGCCTTCGGGAAGCCTGGGGGGTTGATTATACGAGAGCTGGGCATTTGCTGCTGTCGCATCGCCAAGTGCGCTGGGCAGTTGCTGGCGTGCTGGTTATTCATTATTAATCGGAAATGGAAAATGGAATTTATTTTCATTAGTTGGAACGGAATAATAAATAATGGTGATAGCCATATATCAAAATATGCCATTGGAATTTCGATTCACGGTAACTTGTCATTTACAAACCCTATTTATAAACATTTGCACAAAGCGGAAATATTTCTACAATATTGTGCTCAAAGTAAATACTAAGTACACAGTCATTTAAAGATATTTTAGTAACATATTTTCAAATGCTTGTCTAACGTCCTGGTTACATAAGATTCAAAATATAATATAAAGATGTATAATACTTGGCCGATTGTATGGGTCCAAAATTCAAAGCAAATATTTCACGTAATAAGGGTTTATATAGCAACAGCCATTTTAGGTATCCAATCTCATATTTTAAATTCTGAAGCAATTCATTGTGATAATTTTGATCTTAACATTATAAAAATAATTGTGTTAATACAGAGCTCGTTTAAACATTTTTATAGCGATTTCAGTGCTGTTAAATTAATGTTGAAAAAATAAAGCCTATTATTTTTAATAATCAATTAGAAAGTCAACATTGTGTTTTCCATGATACACGGGGCTTCTAATAAAAATTATAGTGTCATTGATTTACATTTCCAGAATTCATCCATTCGTGATGAATTTAATCTCAGAAAAAGCCTATTTCAACGGACTAAAAGCACAATTGTCCATAAATAAAACGTCATATGATGTCTCAAAAATACATTGGAAAAGTTTCAAAACCTATATCACTAGTTTTCTTTTTCTCCGAAGAAATACAGTGTTGATTTTTTAAGTATGACTTGTAGTTTTGACTTGATGAAGTTTCATTCCTTGAAACTCATTAGAATCAAGAAATAGAATTATTTTTGCAAATGGTTTAAATTATCCTTTGATAAGTTAAAACAGCTGTTGAGTTGATTTTAATATTTTATCCTACTGTTCTAATTTTTAATTTCTCAGTGCGGGGGAGACTTGCAACAAGAATAAATACCTTATTGAAATTTTCTCGATATTGACGAAAAGGCTTGGAGATTTTTTTCCTTTTCGTTTTCGATAGTAAATAAGCCTGTCGTAAACATATGTAAAATGCTGCATTAAGGATTACAAAGTTACTTTCATTTATCTCTTGTTAAATAGTTTCCATTCAGAATTCTACGAACTGTTCTGTATTGAATCATACGTCTTGGCAAAAGCTGGTGAAATTATTATTATTATTATTTTTTTTTTACATTTATTAAATTGTAAGTATTTGTTTATTTTTTATTTATTGTTACTACAAATCTATTTTTAAAAAATCGTAATTAGTTTCGGCGAATTTTATCTTATTATAAGAGATTTCACTTTAGAAATGTTGAAGCCCCACCGGCATTTTTCAGGTATTTGTTTGGATTTTTATTTTCTTTAGAGAAGTAATGATTGACGATTTTTTCCTTTCTGATTCATCATTTTGCTTATTTTGCATTTGTCTATTGTAATATCCAGCATTTCATGAGGCTTTTGAAATATGGAATAGGGACATTTTTTTGGAAAGCGCAAAAATATATCCTTTAATCCAAAGCTAGTTTACATTCGATATTTTGAAAGAATAATAAATTTAAAAGTAACAGACGATATTTCTCACTTCAAATAATAAGCATTTACAACAAGATTATATTCCGAAATATGTGCTTTTTTCAAAATTCTTTTTCGAAATCATTTTAAAAATGTATACTCTCTTTATTTATCCTTATAGTTCCTTTCTATATGAACGAAAATTTAAATAATCATTTACAAAATCCTATATTAACAATGGTTTGAATAAAAGAAAAATTTTATCTATACGAATAAAAATTGCTTAAGAATACTATATTTTGATACTGCTTAGTTTATTTAAAAAATAAAATGACAAATGAATGCAAATTTATTTAAATGAAGTAAAAGTGCACTTGGCTGTATTGTACTACTGATTTTTATGAGTTACATTATTCACAAATTTTTATTTATTAATTTGTTTTAGTACTTTCTAATATCGATTTGAGAACAAGATGGCAGTTTTTCCAGAAATTTCCCATTGGATTAATAACAAAGAATTCTCACAAATGGAGGCAAAAAGAAGTATAAATTATTGAAAAAAGCAGCTTCACGATGAAAAGAGAAAAAAAAAACGTTTTTTTATCTCGAAAAAAGTATTTACCAAAAGTTTTCCGCTCGTATTGAAAGTATATACTCCCTTATAACATATAAATATCACTGTAATTTAATAAATAATTTAATACTATCCCCAATAATTCGTCATTTTTATATTGTCAATAAAGAAGAACAATGGATATAATATAAAGCTTTGACAGTGGATATAATACAAAGCTCATTATTGCTAATAAGCTATACAAGTTATTTAGAAAAATGGAAAAGTTTTCAAACAATATCTAATAACGGTTTTCCTAAATGTTGCTAATTTAAAACTAAAGTCCTGTTAAGAAAATAACATATCTCCATCCCTCATTTTCTATGCTATAATTTCCAGTAGTTTCATTTCTGTAAATCGTATTGAACGGACGACAAACTAATTTTTTTTCTCTGTATGGCACACACAAATCCAAACAATTTCTTATACCTTTGATTTACTCTCTCTCGCGCTATTTGAAATTCGGCTATCCATTCCTATTCCCAGTGAATAATTTCAGCATTGAATTCCCTGGAAATTCTTCCTGGAGTACCTAAGGGAATAACACTAGAAACCCACGTTTGCATGAAAAGAAGCATATGTATATGATTGAAAGAAAAGACTAAACACTGGATGGCATGTAATCTTACGTATCATTCGAAAACCTTAGGATCTTGTACTGAAGGTAATGTCCAGAAAAACTATACTCTTTGTTGCTTCAGTACGAGAAATGGTTATTCATTCAATCAATAGGCAAATTTTCGTAATTTTATCAGCATATCTCAGGAAGCTATAGTTATGTTTCATTAATGAGGTAAGTCATTAGTTTACGGAGCATAGCCCCTCTTAATGAAGTATATTTCCAACCTATACTTCATTAACAGAGACCAACTTATACTCTTTCTCTCTTCGTTTCATTTTAATAAAAGCTCATCATTAGGAGATTTTTAATACTAAGAATTTATATCGAAGATTTCAACATTTTCTTGGTCTTTTGTACTGTTTCTATACACAGGCCTGTAGATGGAAGGCTAGTTTACCGACTAATAGTAATTTAAATACCTTACTTTTTGAAAAAATATTCATAATAGAAACAAATGAATTTTGAAACGCACAATATTTAGGGTTTCATGCAAATGCACCAAATGTTCTTTTCGTTTCATTATGTTGACGATTTATCCTTAAAATTTTTTCAGCATACTGAAATACCGACTCAATAACTTTATAATATTATGTTATCCCTGTATGTATTCCTTATTCTCATTATGTATTATAGATAGAAAATTTGCAGCTAGGTATTTGAAAAAAGTGTCAGAATGCTACAAAAAAATATTAGATATGAATTTAGTGCAACTCATACTACCATGATATCAAGGTTGATAAAGGGAAAACCATTTGTATTTAATTAAATATATTAAAATTAAGTGATTAAAATGCCTTTATATGTCAATAAAACTATTTTTCTACTACAAACTGCTTTATAGAATTTCATATTAAAAAATGATTAAGTACTAATTTAAGTAATAAAAATATTACATTTTTGTTCATGACTTCAACGTATAAGATTATTTTTACGAAGTTTGAATAGAATGTGTACCTGAATAGGTAAGAAAAATGCACAAGAGGGTTTTATTTAAAGTAAATTAAACTAAATAGATAGTGGAAAATGATAATTGTGTAATAGAGATGAAACGATATGTGTTGCCATTCACACTAATTTATATGAAAAACCAAAGGTATCAAGTTACCCAGCTAATTATTAGTTATGATTACATATTTTCAGTATTCTTATCAACACTATGTCAAAATACTAAAAGAACTACTTCAATTTTGAATTCTATAAGCAGAAATAATAAAAATTTTAAATAAATTAATTTTTGAAGTAGAATCCAGATCTTTTTTAAAACATAAAGCTAAACCAATTAAGATAACACTAGGACTTAGTTTGTTTAGTTTAGTTTAGTTTAGTTACATTAACGTCCCGTTTTAAAGCAACACTATGGCTATTTTGTGACGGACCTCGTAATTGAACCGAGGTCAGATGACGAGGATGATATCTGAGTTGGTACCCCCCCCCCCTTCTCCCCACCACATCAGAGGGAGGAGGGTTGGCCTGGACGGATTTAACGTGCACCAGACCCGCTTACATGACGGTTCTTAGGTGGAATCGGGTCAGGAACCTGAAACCCTCTGGTTCCGAAACCGAAATGTTACCACCAGGCCACCGCAGCCCAATACTATGGCTTATTTCCTTATATTCTTTGATTTTCCCTATAACTTTGTTTTGTTATCACAACACAAGAGTTACAAGCTTTCAAGAGGGGCAAGGCACATTTAGATGAATCTGCTTCTTCTATCAATACTGGGTTAGAAATGCTTTTCAAACTTAGTAGATGGTGTTGAATGTGAATGGGATTTCCGAGCTCTCCCTATGATATCCTTCATTGCAGTATTTCATACCATGATTTAATGCACATAACAAATAATCTCACAGCTGTCCATGTGAACAGAGCGCGATCAGAACCAATGGCGTATTAATGATGTCATAACTGACGTCAGCAAGTACAAAAACAGATAATCAAATCCAATATGCATAACTCATCTGTAAGGGAGGAAACTTTCCTCTCCCACTTATGTATATCGATGTTTAAATCGGATACGTCATCAAGGCTTTATTGTATTTTTAATTCAAAACATTCAATTCTTTATTATTTAAGTGTTCATTTTAACTTTTTCTGAAAGGAAAATATATGTCTGGAGTGTATTTTTCCATGCAGAAATTTTAGTGTCGTTACAAAAGAATGCGTTTTGAGTTTACTGTGAAATCGTTTTTCACACCTTTAATCTGAATTATGTATTTTTGACATGCTCGCAGTAATTGCTGTGTCATTACTACGTCATTGGCTAATGATCATACTCTATTCAATGTGGGTAGCTGTGACATAATTAGTTATGTTCAATGAATCTCGCGGATGTGCAACGCCCTCTACCACGTCTTTCAAGCATTTCCGATACGCATCGATATGTGAATTCGAGTCGTTTAAATATATCCATCCTCTCCTAAAAGTTTGTAATTTTGGTGCCGATACATATGTAAACAGGAAAATTACCAGTTATAAATGGCTATAACTTTCTTACAAACAATGACAGAACATTTTTAACGCCATAAAAAAGGAAGCTCATTGATCTCTTGAAATACTCTATTTTATTTTCTTTGCTAATTTGGGCAACATCAAAAATGTAGTAAATTTGTTAGCACCATTGTGAAGCATCGTTTCAGTCATTAATCGCTTAATTGTTTTGTCCGAGTGCTATACGTGCATCGATTTTTCGAATTTTGATAGCTGTAAGCAAAAAATAAACCATTCATACCGATTATAATTCAATATTAAAATTACTTCGAATACATGGATAAGTCAAGTATTCAATGGATTTTCATTTGAATCAAAATAAGAAAATATTCCCAAAATAGAAGCTGTCAACTTATTAAATAGTAAAGAAAATAAAACATTTAAGTGGTAAATGCATTTCGATTGCTATATAAGGATCAACATATGTTTGTCTAATTTTTTAATTATTTGTGGGGATTTATTTCATTGGGATACATTTTAGAATTTGCTGCAATATTTATTTTTGTTGCAGCAACGAACAAATTAAATACAACTATCGAGAATGCTCCTTTTGGTAGTAAAAATGGATTACCACAAGAATGCTAATTGTGAGACCAAGGTAAAAACATATAGGAGGCATACAAACAAAGCATTTATAGCAAAAGCAAATCCATGAAATGTATTTTGTTAACAAATAATACAAAAGATATATATTGAAGGTAAAGTAAATGCAAATACACAAAGAGTAAATTTTTTTCCAGTATTCGTTTTAAAGAAATTTACAGCCATTTAGTCTCGACACACTATTTTTTTACTTATCTGCATTTATTAATAATAAAATTTCATCTTATTTTAACTTTTTATTAACTCATGGTCTATTTTCTCTGTTTGTCCGTTCGATTCAAATTTTGCAGTCTATTTTAAACTTATTGATGAGCTATAAATTTGAAACTTTAAATATAATTTCGAAATGGATAGCGATGCCATATTAATTCGATTCGAAACTTTAAATATTCTTATTTGTTCTCTTCAGAACAAATTATAAAATTGTTTAAAAACTTTCATTGCTGGTAGATGGCACCAATTAAAACATTTACCCACTAGGGAATTGGCATTGTACACACAAGACTAAACAAGCAGAAAATAATTATTTAAGTAAATGAATTAATTTACCATATTTTTAAAAAGTAGAAAATTTCTATTATCTTTATAAATATTCCTAATTCAGTACATATTTTTTTCAAAAATTGTGAATGCGAAATTTTAAAATTTGCATTCTATATGGGGATCGGAATTCGTACGGGAAATAGTTTATAAATTTAAAAGTTTTTAAATTTTTGTATGAAAAATTATTTTACACTTTTTAATAGTTTTAAAAATGTAGTATATTAAAATCTTTCTTATTTCAACAATTTTTGTCTTGACTCTATAAACGGCTGAAATAATTTATTGTGCTCACGTGATATTCAAAAAAAAAAAAAAAAACAAATATTTTATTTTAGAAAAGGACTTCTGAAGAGTATTAACGGAAAAATTATAAATTACAAAATCTTAGTGTAGAATTAAAGAAAATTTTGTAATAAAAATCATTATAAGCTTATTACATACAATTATGTATGCAAATGTATTATTTGTAATTTGTAGTGAAACATTTAAATTTATGTTAGTGATTGTTCTTTAAATATTCATATGCACGAATTATGGTCTAAATTTTAATAAAAATAACGTTTAATTTAATAAATTCAGAAAACAAATATAAAAGATATTGAAAAAAAAAGAAACACAAATTATATAAAAACAAAACTACCAATCTCAATGAGCACATAGACAACTTTCTAAGGATTACATTTATTTATTTTGCTTCCCAAAACTCAATAGTGGACATAGTTTAACAATAATTAACATCCTAAATTTCAAAAGAACACACTTAAAAAAACTATTCAGAAAAGATAAAAGCACAAAATGAATGCCTGCACTTTCCCGAATAAAAGAATTTTCTTTAGTCTCAAACATTCACTTTAAAATATCTTATGATTTCTTCTAATTAAAGCAGTCTCAAATATCTTAGATTTAATGAAACAAAGGAAAGTGAAGACAAAAAAAAAGTTGAATGATTGTCAGGAGAGTCCATTAAAATTCCCTAGATCTTAAATAATTTTAAAAGAAAAGAAAAGCTTAAAATGAAGAAAATAAGAAATAATACAAGTGCTGAAAAAATTATTTCCGTATGTTAAAGATTTACCTCTTCATTAAGCCTTCTTCATTACATTCACTGTCGTATTTCAACACTACTTACATCTTTTTTCCCATGTTCTTGATTGAAGAAATGTCGATGAAAAAAAAGTCTTTGAACTTTAAAATTCTTTTAAAAAGCTGTAAGAAAATCGAATTCTAAAAGGTGCTGCTTTTTCTTAATACGTCAAGTTTCATGTCAAAATAACATGAATTATGGAAAAAAAAATATTCAATATCTCAAAAGCTTTGGAAACTGATGATTTTATTCCTATCCGAGATTCAATAGTTAAATAAAATAATAAAAATAAATAATTTTTTTTAATTGAAAGGGATTTATTTGTTTGAATATTATTGTTATTATAACTTTTTCACTTACAGTATCATAAACGCCGATTACCTTTACCTATCAAGATAAATTTTAGTTCATATGCATAAAATATTTATATCGAAAGAATTGCAAAGTTATTCAATTATTTTCAAATCAAATCTTTATGCTAGTTCCAGGATAAAGTTTGTGCGAATTGTTTTTATTAGAAAATCACCAATTATCAAAACTGTTGACCTGGCAATTTCCATTCAAAGAATTGAAGAGATTTTGTAGAAGCGATTTAGGGAGAGTTTGGGATTATAAAGAAATTTTGTTTAAATAACACAATTTCATTCAATGTCCGTAGAAAAGGAATTTGAAGACGAAGAGTATTAAGATAAGTATTAGAAGAGCAGAAAAAGTAAATTATGGTATTTGCTATCCAACATATCTGACCAAGGATTAAAATTACAAGGTCTTTCTAAAATATCTTATGTTGCTTTGAAAACGACGTCAATATTTAGATTTATCAAGCTGCGTCTTAACGAAATATTCAACTTACGTTGTGTTCAAGCTATAAAATAACATGTCTATATTGAAAAAATTTGTTAGATCTTGCGTTTGAGGTATTCGCAGGATAAAATACGTTCTTTTCAATTTGAGAATGCTTGAATGATCTATAAGATATGGCAATATCAATACATCTCAGAGTTTATACATTTTTTTTCTAAAATCTTAATTCCTATTAACTATTCCTACATAAACAGAATCATACAGATCCAAACCTTTTTACTTGTTTTACATTCCTTTGTAAACGCAATATATTCAATCCAGTGCCCATCCGATGCTTCACTTTTTACTTGTTATTCCTTTTAATATACTGCATATTTTATGGTCTAATTGACAGCTCAAATTTGGTGGCATTGAAAATAGCAAAATAACACAATTTTACATAGGAAATTATAGTCTCAAACGTGATATCAAAGCTCGATATTTTCCTGTTAAGTGAACGAAGGGAAACAATTATAGATCAGTTATTAATCAAATAATAATTATATCTTCATCACTATTAGATGAATACAACATTCTCTTTTATGATTATTTCTTGTGATAGGGGGCTTGCAGAGTCATGATGAGGATCCTGAAAAAAGCATGATACTTGATACATCACGATTGTTATCGAAAGAAACTATGTCTGTATTAGTCTTCTGGCATTATATAATATAATACTATATATAGTGGTTACGTTTGATTTTATCGTATTGAGCAGTTTGAGCAACATCTTTTATGAAATATCAGTTATTCTGCCTCTTCACTCCTGCCCGCATGGACTGGTTCACTTCTCTGGTGCACTTAAATTCCTTTCTGGGACATGTTCTACTATTGACAAACTGTGGAGTTTGGAAAAGAGATAATCTTCGTCATTTAACTACGGCATAAAACTATGAAGTTATTCCTGAAGTAGTACTCGAGTCGCTTCAAAAAGGAATATTAAAACAAATTCTGGAAAAATATATCTATATCGGTTTCGATATTGGAGAAATCAATTAGTCAAATGACTAATGGTCGACTGATTTCACAATCGACCATTTTTGCAAGAGAATAGAATTTGTGGACACATAGCTTACTCTATTATGTCATGCTTGTTTTCAAGGATATCTTCTTTTGTGAAACTGTTTCTTTTACTATTTATTGCTTCACCAACCAGTATGAACCAAAATTGCAGAATATCACCAAATTTACTGTAATTACCACTATAGAATATTTTACTTTACAACTCACTGATATTTTGTCATATACTTTCACGTGAATAAATCTGGGACAGTAACAAATTTGCCATATACCTTTACGTGAAGTTATATTTTAATAAAGTTTTATCTAAATCTTTAGCAACATGTGTAATTTAATATCTGTCATTTTATTATTGTATGAACCTTTGCTATGATTTCCAGATTTTCATTTTAAACTTTATACAATTCAATTGATTGTAAATTTCCAGTAAGTGATGGCAGATATTAAACAGAAATTTCAATCATGTTACGACTATTCTCTTGAATGTTTTTAAAATTAATTCTATATTTTCTTTCCTGTATTTAAGATTAAGTTTCACTGTGAAATGAGCAAACAGTTGATTCATTTTAAAAGTCCTTATATATGTCCCTTATTGTTAATATAAACATCCATTTTAAAAAAAATAGAAATCGAAGTATGTACTCCACCAATTCCTATGCAATATTCTCTGAATTTTTTTAAACAGTCTACATTCCATCTCAATTTTCCATAAATGAGACTGTGGAACTTTTCTTCGTTGAAAAAAAATCATTTGCCCTATTTTTTTTCTTTAACCAAAACAAAGGAAAAAAATTAAGTAAAGAATATTGCACAAAATTTGCAGAAATTATATTCCTTTTTTGGGTTTTGTCCTATAATATGTGAAAACTAGTTTTGTGATGATTTCTGAAATCGTCTAGAAATGGAATACAGCTCTTGAATAAAATCTTTTCAGATCATATAGTCAAGACTCAAAAGCAAAAATAAGGGTAGTAAAGCACCACATCTGAATCTGAGAGTAAATGAATCAAACTGACAAATCTCTTATATCAATACTCAAAATATACTTGGTAAGAATTTTTGTTGACCCAAAAACTTCCTAGAGAACTACTTTATTTTTGTTCAGTTGAGTTATGATTATATTTGCTGTTTTGTCATATCGAATAAATCCCATTACATACAAAAAAAAATATTTTCAATAAAAACGCAACTCGGAAAAATTTAGAACTATACCAAAAAGAAATGTTCGGGAAATTTTGAAAATTTTTGGTGTTTTCTAGCAATTTTTCTACTTATCATAAATTTTTTATTACATTTTTATTAAATTTTCAATTATTTCTTATATTTTGAGCTTAAATTAAAAATTCCCTATAATATTTTATTGAAGACGTTTTGGTATCTATTAAATAAGCGATTTTAAGTATAATACACAACAAAACAAACTATTTCAAATGTTTAAAATCTTATTTTAAATGTTTGCATAAAATACATTTAAAATACATAGTTTATTTGAAAGTTTATTAATACTCTAACCGCAATTTTGGGGCATTGCCAAATAATAAAGTCGATATTTCATATGACAGCATATCTCCAAAATGGCATGTTTCACAAAGTAGCCGAGATGTTGCACTAACTAAAGGACGTTTAAATTCATTAGGTTAAACATGAACCAGTACGTGTACGTAATTGCTGTCTTTGGGGGACCGTCTTTGAAACTCGTGATCAACCAAACTAAAACCAAATCTCTGACATTAGACTTGTGTAATTCCATCGCTTTGTATTTGTAAAACAGAAGTTTTACTTTAATCTTTATTAATACGGATTTAACGGATAATTTATTTTATTATAATTTATTTATTTTATTTATTATTATTTTTTTTATTTTTAAAAATATTAAAGTGAAATAAAACAATCTCGCAAATTTGTATCGTTTTAATTCGTTAGGTTAAAAGTGCACTAACATCAGTACACAGCTTACATCATTAGTGGAACCGTGTATGAAACTCGCAAACTATCAAACTCAAAACCATGTCTCTGCCACAAGTATGTTCTTCCGTTGATGTTTTGAGGAAGATAAGAGAGTGAGTGGAGGCTGCCAGCTCAGGTGTCGTCTTCGTCATCTGACAGTAGTTTCAAATTACGTTGTACGTCTCCCATAATAGCTAGAGTGTTGCTTTATAAACATGACGTTGATAGAATTAAACTAAATTAAACTACCACAAGACCAATGCAGTTTTATAGACTTGTATAAAACTGCATTGTTATCGATGTTTGTTATTACTATTTTAAGGAGAATTTTTTTTAAAAAGAATTAAATATATGTCAAAGTCTGTGAAATAGCTGAATTTTTAAAACTGAATCAAGTTTTCGTCAGAGTTTTCAGAAATTTGACCCTTCCGTAAAATATAATTTTTGCAACTATTTTTTTATATATATTCCAAGTTTTTACTCTTCTTAACACAAAGAATGTTTTTTCAAAAAGCGTTGAGATTCAGTAAAATGTTGAAATGATGGGAACGAGGTTAGCTGGGTTTTTTTAAATTTTCATACCTCACCAATGTGTAAACGTTTGTTCTCTAATATCAAATTTAACGGAATTAAGTCTGTATATATAGTGGGACATTGAAGTAATAGGGTTTCGAATCCCTAGCTCTGTCGTTCTAAACTGAAGATCTCACTATAAGGAGGCTTTCATGCCCTTTCATTCTTATCGTACTCTAGACTTTTATACATGGCACAGCCGACAACGCACTACTGTCATCGGAGATATGGTTTACTACCGTTATGGGTTAACACCATTCGATGGATAGTCATATGTTGAATGAGTCTATCGATGCTAGACTAAATAGAATTGAAATATCGACAAGATGATGGAATGTAAATTAAACATGATTAATAATGCGAATTTACTTTCGTAGCATTGATCAATGAAAACATTAATCCAATATATTCCTATTTGAAATTCTGGTTAGGAAATTAGAATTTCTTTAACTAAAAGAATTTCAGTATTCACTGAATTCGCGAAGGTCGATATTCGTTTCTAACAGATCGTTTTAAAAATATACGCAAAAGAAATACAAAAGCATATCCTTTGGTGTAAAAAGAAAAAAAATCCCGAAGGGAATTGAATCCCACTAAATAAATGGATCTGAAAATAATGAGGGACAAAACAGATTTTTTTTTATCACCCACTTTATGTGTCCCACAAGTCAGAAAGATTTATTATTCTCCACTGAGCGATGAATCCGTTTGAAAGATACTTCCACGCCCGTTTCCCACTGGGACCAACTATACTTTTAAAAAAATTTCATAGCACAGGTGCCAAACTGGTTTGAAAAAAAAAGAATTGAAATTGCACTCATTGAAAGAAGTTATGGTGAATTTGAAGTAGGAGTGGTGTTATGCAGGTGTAACACTTCGATTATCCAGAAGTCGATTATTTGGCTTATTGTATGAGGGAAAGAAAAAAAGTAAAGGCAATTTTTGCAATTTCTTTCTAGAGTTTTATAACACTGCTAGTATCTAGCGCTGAATTATAGTAGTCGAAAACACTTCTATGCAATATGTCACTCTTATTCATTATTATTAAGTCATTGGACCGTTAAATAGGTTAGCTCGTTTGTCAATCTGCGCCATGGAGGAAATTAGGATAGTGATTTCAGTTAATGGAAGGTGTTAAACCTGTAGAAATTATTCGTCGAATGCAAGCATTCATATCCAAATTTCGTAGAAATCTGTGAAAAGGCATCAACATGCATTAAGATAATGTTTTGCCATGTTATGCCCAGTGGAGAGCCGAGACTATAAAGCAGTTGAGATTCGAAGTGCTGAAACAACCGCCATACAGTCCACACTTGGATCCAAGCTATTTCCATATGTGTGGGCAATTGAAGAAAATTCTTAGGGGAAGAATATTTGCAACCAATGAAGTCATTGATGCGGTGCAATATCGGTTACAGATATAACCGAAAACCTTTTTTCCAACAGAATTTTAAAAAAACCTTGCGAAACATTGAAAAAATGTATTGAAGTCCAAGGTAGTTACATGGAAAAATAAAATATGTTTCAGTTTTCTGTCATTAGAATAAATGCGCCTCTCAAATGTTTAGTTATTATTTTACTCTCTTTCGTACAATCCGTTATAAATCATTGTTTAAACAGCAAAGAATCGAAGATTTTACATGAATACAAGGGAATTTGAATAATTATTGATTGTTCAATTATAAATAGATGGCTTCTTTTAAAACTCTTCTTAAGACTTTATAAAAATCTTTCCCTTAAAGATTTATTTATTTTTGTCCATTTGTTTTATTGTGAAAAATCAAAAACACATTTTATCCAACAAATCTTAAAGTATTTTGTCCAATACTACACGATAACCAGCAATTTTTTCGGCTCCCAATTTCTGGATATTTATTTAAATCACTGTTATATACAAGGTATTTTAGATTCTTTGGATATCAAGAATTTTCAAATAAATACTCTAGCTCATATATTTGATACAATAAATACAAACTAATTTATATACAAAGAACATCAGAATTTAATATTATTTAGTTTTAAACTCTACGTTTAAAAAATAAAACAGCAAATATATATATATAATATACCAGTGATAGTTATAAATTTAAATAAAAAGTTACTATAGTTGGAAATAGACCATTGTCCTATGCGTGTCCACGTCTTTGAACCCGAAATTTTTTAAATAGTGTAGTTATGAAAGTTTAAAGAAATTGCCAATTTATCTCAGTACATGTTAGTCATGGAAATAGTCAAAAGTAAATTTATAAACAAAAATGTAAAGAATAGCCGATATAAACTCAAATTTCGACCGAAATTTTATTTTTCAATCAAAAATTTGACATGATAGCATGATATGACAGGACAAATATTTAAGTCCCTTTAATGGTTATTATGGAATAGCATAAATAATTGATATGAATATTGATCGTCTTGTGCAAGAACCTCAGATCATAGTGACCCTATTTATTCCTAACAGCCTTCATGTAGTCTAAAATCGAGACAATTTTTACAAATTGTCTCTATTCAGAAATTTTATTAATTACATTTTTTGTTAGAAGCAGAATTTAACAAGTAAGTGATTCATAATTCTATAGAGCTAAAATTTTAAATAACTACATACAATAAATATAAATTTTTGTGTGTGTATGTAATATTGGTAATCTGACCTACATCTTCCAAATCCTACCACAACGGCCAAAATCTATCGAATTTCAACAATTGTCCTAACACATGGGAGTCCATATTTTTGTACCCCAAAATTGAAACCCTACTATGGTATAAGGCTGAAGATAGTATAGAGAAACTAAGACATTCACTATTGTGAAAGGTATAAGATCGTGTAAAACTAAATCTTGTAACGTAGTTTACGCACGACATTTCCATCCCAGAGGAAGAGAGGATTCAATTTCTACATAAGGCTCGGGTATTATGTGCTTTCTGAAGTCCCTCTTCTGTCGTCAAATGGCCCGACAAAAGAAAGTTACTGTACCACTTTTGGAAATTGGGCGATGCTATCAAATCTCCTTATTTTCGATATTTTAGTCCTTTGGCTTCCTAAATTGAATCTTGAAATCGATTTATAAAGATAAACTGAAAAATATCAACAATGTGGTATTCCCTGGGTCATTGAATTCATCAAGGAAATTCTCAAATCAGTGAAACATAATTGATGCAGTTCATCATTTCTGTTTTTATCGGTAAATCAGGTAAAAATAGAAATAATGAGCTGATAAAAAAATATGAGTTATGTTGTGGATTTTTAGAACATAGTTGAAGAGGTGGTATTTTATTTAAATTTTTTGTATCATGAATACAAATAACTTCTCAGTAGTTCACCCAGAAAAACAAAGAATCATGAAGTACTATTTTTCTTAAATTTAAAAAAAATATATATTTTGAGAAATTACAATCATAACAGATCCAAATATGTTTTAATATTTCGAAAATAATTTACTAACTAATAATCAATTTCATGATATGCGCGTGATTTCATGATAATCAATTTCATGATGCGCATGACATGCGCTCTTTATATAAAATTTAAGGTATGCAGAAAATCAATGCATACTAAAAGCATGTAATGATGTTTCAGAATTAAATTATAACTTATAACTAATTTTAGATGAATGAATTAATAAATATTTTGAAAAATTATTATTGCGTATAAAATGTTGAGTGATTTAACAGAACAAGGATGCAGCATAGATCTAAATCAGAAAAAAAAAATTTTAACTAGAAATACAAGCAATCAAAAATCATTTAACAGTATCTACCTTCATGAAGTACAGTAATTTAATGAACAGTAATTTAATATTTCAGGAGAATAGATATTTTAACTATCAATATAAAAAATATTGTATCACTGTTTACTAAAAGATATCCCAAAATTGATGCAAGATTTGAATTTGCTCCATTCGTACAATAAAGAGAAGGCAACCCTGTTAAAAACATTTAATAGCTGATAGTTTGATATTATTAAAAAATGGAGCGTTACAAGGTTAAGCAACGTGTAACGCTCAGCTGATAATTTTTCATTGTAGAACAATATTTCAAAAATAATGCGAGTCTGACGGCCACAGTTCGAAAATTTGAGAATTGACTCCTAGATCGTGTGATTTAACGCCATTGGATTTCCTTTTATGAGGTTATTTGAAGTCAAGGTCTACGCCAACAAGCCCACAAGCATGTGCGCATCGAAGGTGGAAATGCAATGCTGCATCAACGAAATTCAGTCACTTATACAAAATTGTCATGGGAAATTTCGACAAAAGGGTGCGAATGTGCAAGCAAAGCCATGGATTCCATTTGCCCCATGTGTTATTCCGTACATAACCCTATCCTGTGCACTTTATGATTCATTAAAAATATATTAATTTAAAGAAAAAATAAACTTATTTAATTCAAATCTTGTGTTAACACGTTGTTTATCGTATAACACTCCGTTTTTACTAACCTTAAAATATCAACTATCAAATGGCTTTTTAATAGGGTTGTCAAAGCTTTACTGAATGAATGGTTGCAAATTCAAATTTCGCGTTAATTTTGGGACATCCTTTATCATAATTCAACCCCCCCCCCCCGCCAAAAAATGGGAAAATATTATAAAATTATTAATCTCAGTTGATGGGGAAATATCCGAAATAATTTGAAAGTTCTATAGACATCGATCCAAAGAGCTGCATGATCTTTGATTATATATTTGCTAGATCTGGGGACATAAAATTATTATTTTATTATTTATTCCTGAGGAACGTGGTTTTCAATGAGTTGTTGGATAAAAATGTTACCTGTTTATTTGAATAATTTATTGACAAAATACAATTAGGGAGGCTGGTGTCTCTGAATATCAATAATTCGTAACTAGACTATAGAAGTAGGCTTGAATTAGACATTTTTTAATGTCTAAAAATACAAAAAATTGTTTTGATCTTATAACTATTTGACATAAAATGCGAAATGGATTTCAGGAAATTATATCGTTCGAATTAAAAAAATTAAAATTTGCGTGTTTGGAGAATCTATGAAATTGATGAATTCACTCTGATCTCTCAATCTATGAATCTTTACTCAAATCTATGAATTGAAAATTCTACTCTGTCATTTCATTCAGAAGAATATAATGTAATAGTAGGTTTTCCCTCCTAGAAATATTCGACCAAAACGCATGAAGCGTTGCGAAATTGTTTCCAAACGCCAAAATAGTTTGAAATTCTTTTGCTCTAGTAAATTCTTGGAAAATTTGGTGAAACCAGTGCAAGTCATCCATTTCAATATAATTAGGCATTTAAACTATTCCAAACATTGATTGAGTTAAGTTAAATCAATTTAAATATACAATGAATCAAGAATAGATTTCTTGTTTGTTGCTTGATTTTGAAATGTTTTCGCACCTACGCATTAGTTTGATGCCATCTCGAAAAGGCATTCAAACTTGTATTCTAAACCTTATCATTGCTTCAGTATTTCAATGTCTATAAGAAAAGGCTTTTTACTGTTACAACTGTTTAAGAATAAAATTAAATTCATTTAACAATGTAATAAATTTCTTTTCTGTTGTCTAATTATGAAATCTTCGTATTGTTAGTATCGTTTTGGCTTGGAGAAATCATGAAAATTATTCATCCTATATGGATTTCTAATCACCAAAACAAATCTGGTGACAAATATATACTCAAACAAAAATCCAAATTACAAACGGAAAGAATTACTTCCAGAAATTAATTAATATATATTAAGATGAAATTTGAAATATATATACTTTGCTTAATACACTAAAATAACTACAATTTTACTATTTGTATTAGAACACTAAGTATAGAAATGGGCCAAAAAATTGGAGAGAACGATTTTGATGCATATCCACCTATACATATTTCCTTTAGTCCACTGTCTGAACTCCCTCAAAAATGCTTTGGGTTACAAAAACCCTTTGAGCTACACAGATGAAATTCAATCTGTAGTTTTTAGAACAAATTCGAAAGTTTCTATCAAATTATGAATGGATTTCGGACGGACAAATAGTCTGTTTGTCCGTCCGAATACAAGGTAATGTAAAAATAAAATTTAAAAAAAGGAATTAGACAGAAAATCAGGCTCACAGATTTATGCACTAAATTGGAGATATGTAATGCATCAAATTTCGAACAAAATCTGCCGTTTTTTATCTGCCGGTGTGGAAGCAAACGGAATAACTGACGAAGGCAACCAAATAGATGAAATGTGACAAGAGATATTGCTGCAATATTTTCAATACATAGCAATCAATTACAATATTTACAATATATAGCAATCAATATTTTCTATACATTATAGCAAGTAACGATATTCATTGGATATATTTATTGATTGTCCAATAGATTTGATTATACTTGCACTATACGATGACACAGAATAATTTTATCATCGAATAATGTAATTATTCTCGTGTAATTATTAATTTAATGTTACATAGCAGTTATTCCGATAAGATAATCAAAGACTAAAAAATTTAATTCAGTAATTAATCACAAAAAATCACATGAAGAAATTTGATTTACGAAACCAAATTCATAGTAGCTCTGAGGAGACAAGACAAATATTAGCCTAATATTAAAAAAAAAAAAAATAGAAAATGTAAAGAAATTTCGATTTTAAAGTTAAAAAAATGAGTGCGCTCTAAATGATTTTCTCAAACATTGCTATATGTTCATCCATATTGCTCATGTTTACGATCGACTGTGTTCGCATACTCTAGCACTGATAAACATAACTTTGGTACCTTATTCTTGGAGAGATGTAGTCTAAAATCCAAAACATTTTGTTAAATATAAATATAATAATCGAGATATCAAAATTTAACTATTTAATTATGGCATTTTTGTTTGCGTGGGAAGTTTTTTTAAGAGTGCTTTCTCTGGGTTTTCTCGTATACTGTTATTTTTTCATCCATATTTCACATGTTATTTACAATTTACTGCATTCACGTACTAAAGCACTGATAGACAGATAACTTATCCAGGGAGAGGTCTAAAATTACAAAGGATTTAAGTAGACCTAAATATAATGATTGAGATATTTAAATGTATCTATTGAGATATCGCTTTCTTGCTTACGATTTTTTTTTTTTTTTGTTAAAGAAAATTCCTTTCTCCATGATTTTCTAGTGCATTACTACTTTTTCATCCACCTTATTTTGATGTCTATGATTGTATTCACTTATTTAAGTACTGATAGACAGATAAGTTATCCAAAGAGAGAAGTAGCCTAAAATCTCGAAGGTTTTAACTATATCTAAGTATAATAATCGAATATTAAAATTTATCCATTTAGTTATTGCGTTCTTGTTACTTTTCACAATCACAGACATAATCTTCATATTGGTGAACTTCTTACTAAAATTAGATACAATTATACAATTTGACTAAATCACATACCAAATTTCACTTGTCAAGTTTCGTCCAATTCTGAATGAGCTTAAATATTCAAAGCGAACAATAAGAATGTCATCATTCCAGTAAAAAAATGTTGTGAAATGAAATGATTTATCAAAACATCGATATTAGATTTACAAAAATTTGAGATTTTCTGTTAAAAATATACTTAAATAATTTTCCCACCAAAATCCTTCAATAAATACAACTTACTTCATTAAGAGGAAAAAATGTAGCTTAATATGCATCGAAAAAATTCTATAAAGTAATTTATAAAGAATACTATGAAATAATAAACAAAAATATCCTTATTCAGTTATATTCAATAGAATTAATTTTCAGAATCACAAAGAAAGAAGATTTATACTGAGTCATGTTTTCCATAAACACGATATAAAAGAATTATGCCTTTAACAAGTTATGACTGAATCCAAAAATGTTTTGACTAGTTTGTTATTTTAATTGCGATTTTAATTAAAGTCTTGTTACTTTGCAGAAAATATGTACCTTGAAATAATTTCATTAGCCATTGCGAGATGAATTATTTGAAACTGCTAGGGAATTCTTAAGCTGATTACTGTAAATCCCATAACGATGTGCCCATATTTTGTATTGTAAATATTCTTAAATTCATTACTCTAACAAACCGTGGAATTGCAAGCCCAATAGAAAACAAAGTGAATTACATATGACAACCAACTTATTACCCGGAATATTGGCTGTTAAGCTATTATTGTGTGATGCATTTATTTAAGCTTTCGTCTTTGTTGTTTTTGCAAGATATGTATTTCACATTAACTGAATGTTGTGCGAAAAGGAATTACCATCTTTTATCTCTGCTTTCGAAATGAGGCTTTTTGAAATTAATTGAAAACTAAATATTTGCTCAAGGGTAAGTTAAGAAGTCAAAAATAAATAGGCAAGAAAAAAAACCGGGAAATATAGCCATGACTGGAATATCAAAGAAATAAGTGCATGCTAAATGCATTTTCTTGCTTCGAAGTTTTTCGTAATAAATGAATCAGTGATTTGAATTTACTTTTTATATATGCTGCAACTGGTGGTAGGCTTGATGATTTAGTATGAATTTACATTATTACAACATATTCCAAAAATATTAGTTTTGTTTCTCGTCAATAAATTGCTTGTCGTATTCCTAAAAATTCCTAAACGACCATTCCTAAAACGATTTGTATATCAAAGAAATAAATGCATGCTAAATGCAAGTTCTTGTTTGGAAGATTTTCGTAATTAATAAATCAATAACTTGAATTTATTTTTATACATGCCGCAATCGGTGGTAGACTTGATGACCTGGTATGGGTTTAATTATCTCATCATCTTCCAATAATATCACTTTTGTGTCCTGTCAAAGAATTTTTTATGCTGGTCGTATTCATAGAGATTACTTGTGAAAGAAGCTGAACTTTCATATTCTGTGACCCGAACTTTCATACTTAATATTTTTAAAATCTTGCGTTTATTTTCTTATGGTCCTTCGTCAGACCATTCAATTCATTCATTCATTTCTTCAAAAAATTTATTTTCAAGGTAAAAGTTAAATAAAAGAAAAGAAAAGAAAATCAACAGCATATTCACTGAGTTGAAACACCTTCGTAAGAGAATGTACAGTACAAATATAACTTAATCATCATACAAATAGTTTCATAAATAAGATAAAAATTTTGCAGTATGAACAAAAAGTAAAACGATAAGATGATAGAGAAATGAAATTTGAAATAGATCACATTATATAAAACAAAAAGCATACCACGAATAAATCAAAAAATGCTTCGAATCATTTCGACTTTCTATAGTGAAAATGTAACAGTAGATAATTCAAAATAACAATCCTGAAAATTCCAATCCCCTAGTTTTTAAAACAGAAAGACATATGAACAAATACATTATAAAAGGATATCGCTTATCACTAGGAAAGTTATCTTGTCAGAATTTAAGATAAATGTCTAAATTTAGCATTTAGAATGCAAATCTGAAACAGAATACTCATTTATGAAAACGTGAATTTGAAGCCGTTTAGAGAAAATGCAGGGTATCCCAAAAATGAAACAAACCTTTAAATCCTGACCTATTGGAATTAAATATATACTTACAATTGCAAAGTTTCGACAAATAAGCTACCGAAATATAAGAAAATAATTTGGTTTCAGTAGAAGATAATAATAAATATTTAGAAAAATTAAAATTTATGTGTCTTTCATAATGATACATTGTCAGTAAGTAAAACGTTTTTCTTATACTTATCTATGCACATACCACATTTCGCAGTTTTATACGTAACATTTACCGAGAAAATTAAAAGGCAAATGTATTGACTTACACCATTTTTCCATACCTCTGACGAATTTTGAATGTGACTATCGCTACCGTTTTCAAGGATAATATACATATCGCAAAGATTGTTAAATTGACAAGATCAGGAAATAGTGATGCATGAAATAAATTTCATTGTTTGTTTTCAATGGACAGAAATATATATTGCATTTACAGAAAATTGTCGCTGATGATGAATCTTTTATAAAAAGAGGTTGAGGTTGAGGTTTATATTTTTTTTTGGCACAAGAGCCAGAATTGGCTATGCTGCGCCAAGACACATGGTATGAATATATTACCATACGATTAAAAATTATTTCCTCCAGGCTACTTTTATAAAAAGAATGCGATTTTATCGTTCCAAAAGTGATAGTTTTAAAAATTAAATTTCTCTGATTAAAACAATAGTTCGCAACCCAAATTATACTTTTCAGAACAAAGAATTTTATGTTTCCTGAATTAGGGCCAATAATAAAATCCTAGACAAAGAGAGTATACTTATATATTGAATGAACTTCATTTATTACGTTAAAATATTCTCTACACTCTCGGTACCGGAATGTTGAATTATGTTCTGATTATTCATACACAAAATCAAGATAGCTGTAAAAATAAAGCCAAATATCAGTTTTGTGTCACATGTATAATGCCACACCCTTCCCGTTCGATAATATAAGAATCCTAAATTTTGTAAGGGCTAAAGTTTTTGTAAACACATTTACAAGAAAAATGCCGGGAATGTTTGCCTTTATAATTCATACACGGGAAACCAACAACCATACAAGCAATAAATTTCAGAATTTTTAACCATAATAAGATGTCTAGTTCAATATCTCAATTGCTATAACATCTCACAAAGTATATCAGCATAAAAAAAGCATCACTTGTAACAAATCTACAGCGCGTCAGTTCAAATATTTGCAAATTAAAGTCAGACATACATAGCATAAAAAATGTTTTCGCCTTAGGAATGTCAAAAGATTTATAAAAAAAATCGCTAGACAACTTTTTGCAAATTAGTATAATTTCTTCTCATACACTTTGTATACTAGAAAATAAAAGCATTAGTAATATACGTTATTCTTCTGAATGGTGAACAGTATGAAGATAAGCGATTTTACCATCCCTAGAGCTACGCACCATTTCAGTCTACTACAAACACTCTTCTATAACAGCTTCAACGTGCACCAAAGAGAATGGATTCGGTGAATCCTTTTCTATGACAAAAATCTGATTTATTGGCATCTGTCACTCTAAACTGAGGTTTTATTCCGACACCAACTAGCGGGAAGATTCTCCGATTCGCTATCTCACACATTTCAACATTCGTAGTTCGGTGAAAAGATTTCAGTGTGTATTTTCGTCTATTTAATGCAACCGATTGGGGCGATAATTCGTTATATATTCGCAATTGTTTTTCCCAAATGAAAACAGATTTCCCCTTTTTCAGTTCATTACGCTTTTAAGTTTTGTATTCAGATACCTACGTGTAGACAGACTGAGTAGTCAAAGACCTATTGTCAGATTTCATCAAAATTTGAAAAACTGATATACATTTCGCTAAAAGATTGATACACATCTGGTGATAAAATTACGTACCTATTTTACTCCACCAAATTGTTGTGTTTCTAGATTCTTATAGTCATACGAGGCCATAAAGATTGAATTCATATCAACAGATTTCGTCTAAAATTACAGAGAAAGCTAAAATTCCCATATAAAGATCAAATATCATCTTCCTAACTTGTAGTACATTTCGTCTATCGAATTAGCAGAAAGTTAGGCATAATATCAGAAGTGATATTTTTTCACAAAGGGATTCTCTATATCACAAGGGGATGATATAGATTCTTCAAAATATTGAATTCAAGTTCATTTTTTTTGTCAGTTACGATGCTCGTGTTTCGAGAATATATGAGGCTATGACATATCTGGGGATGCATGGGGCATAATCTGATTTTCGCTTATCTCCTCCCCTTATCGAGTTGCCATGAGACGTTTAGTAACGATAAATTGCAAACAGGCTATGCTATTGTTTTTCTCGCTATATTTTTTTTTTCGAAAAATGGAATACGCTTGCTATTCCCTTATCACCAAATTCCCTTACCACCCTTATCACCCAAAAAATTGTCTTGCGGGACACCAGTATTGTTTTGTTCCTCATTCTGTGACTGGACCACTGTTCCGAAAAAGTAAAAACAATTGGGAAGTTGAAGGCAAAGATAGCGCAAATAAATTATTTTGATTAATCAATATATTATTTTATCGAAATACGAAAGAAATTAATGATTAAGCCTTTAAATATATGCTACATTTGCCCAGACGTGTTACGCCTCTTGCCCATTATTGAGTATAAAGAACGAATGCTGACAATTTGATTAAAATATTTTATTTATTTTATGGAATATTTTTAAGAATCAGAATGTTTTAATAATTTAAATTTTTGGGAAAAACCCTTAAAACTTTCTCTACATCAATAATTCACGTAAATAAAATCTTTGCTGTTTGATTGGTTGCTAGACAAGTAATTTTATATTCATTTCTTTTATTCGGGAGGAATTCAAAAATAATAAAAACATTTTTTCGAAAATATAATAAAAATAATGATATTTATTACAAGTATCTTAATGTTAATTAAATCACTAATAATATGCCTAAATTTTCATCTGCCAACAGTACAAATTATACAATAACTATATACTTAACAAAAGTTTTACTAATAACTTCATTTTTAATAAAAAAAAAATTGTAAGAATTTCATATATTTCATATTGAATGGTTTATAGTACATATTTTGGATATGTTATGTAATCATTTTATTATTACTTAAGCCAAAAAATTATAAATACTTTATTCTTTGCAAACAGTTGTAAAAATAACCGATATGAATTTATAATTTAATTTAAAAATTGAAAATTTATTACAGGAATAAATTGTTATAAAGTATTGACGATATATTGTAGTCTTGACGCACTGTCAATGCAAACTGAAATTATTTTGTCATAAACGTGATACCAACACTATTATGTTAAATATTTCCTTATTTTACAGAAGTTCTATTGCAAAAGGACTAATGATTCATAAAATATGTTGTAATGGAAAAATCTGTAGAAATACAGAAGATTTGTTTATTTATTACTCAAAACATTTGAAAATGCATGATGAATTTAAATTAAAATATCTTGTTTCTCATTTATAGTGCCTATCTCTGATGGAATATCAAATATTTCTTTTCTTAAGCGAATATTTTTTTCACCTATCCTTGAACCTGCCATTCTCCGATTCATTATAATTATTATTTCTTCCAGTCGTTCCCTTATGAAGCAATGCAAAATTCAAATCACTAATTCAATATTTCATAGACGCTTCTCTAAAATATGCAGCTCTTTTATATACGCACGTTGTAAATATAAGCGATTACTGTTTAAAAGAAAAAAAATGATCGCTCATTTTAATTGAATGAAAGGTCTTTATTCTTCGGCCTTGGAGCATTCAGTATCGTTCCTCCAAGAATAAGTCATTTTTGTTAAAAATGTTCAAGTTAATGCTACAAATGCCATTATATTTTAAAACGTTTTATTCGAGCAACTATTATTCTTGTAAAGCAAACAAACTGAGCATATTAATAAAAGCGAGAATAATTAACATTTCAGGCTTGTTTTCGTAAGTTGCAATTGTAAATTTGTATGGCTTACTATATACCACTGGACCAATTTCAAAACATGACAAACATATATTTTAATTATTAACGTTGAGTAACATTTAATAATGCATCAACACAATTTATTCTGTGAGAGTTTGCAAAAACAACAAAAACTATATATTTGTTTCTAGGTTTACTATTGCATTATCGCTCCGAAACGTTACAACTATTTCATGCATTTCGATTTTTAATTAAATTCTTTTATTTGTTACTAAACATGCATTATTAATAGGATTAAAAGTTCAATCAAATCATTTTACCACATATTAGCTTATATTAAACAAATACAAATATTTTAACAAACTTTTACTTTGTGTTATTTTCATTTACATTTTTGTTACATCTTGAAATTTTGCAATGAACATAAAGAAAAAGAAATGTAATAATTTCTTAAGATTTTTGTCATGTTCGAATATATTTACGTAAAGTCTAGAATTTTTAATTATCGTCTGAAATAGTTATAGACACATTAAAATAATTTATATAATTATTGGAACAATTAAATGTTTATAAATCTGAATATATCGTTTGTGGTAAGAGCTAGATAAATAAGTGATCTCCGAAGAATTATGCAAGTATTTAATTCTACTTATCATTAGATTAGTATTCTTCATATTGCACTTAATTCTTCAAAAACAATTCTCTCGCTTAAAAGTGCATCTGCATAAAAATATTTGACTACAAATTTACTTAAGTTTTCAACTATTCCCAAAAGTTTATAATATAATAAATTAATGCAATGGTAATTAACATTTACAATCATCATCATCGAAAAATTAAATAATCCAAGTCATTTATTATTCTAAATACCTCACAGATAATTAATACTAGCTATCAAATGCAATAACATTTCTAACGCAATTTATTTTAAAAACACTAAACATTTATTATAAATTAAATAATGAAATAGTTTCAGAAAAATTATATTTGAGTAAATATTGTCATTGCAAAATTTGTTAAAATTCGTTTAAATTTTAGAAATCGAAAGAATGCAGGGATTGTAAGTCCATTTTATCTTTAAAAATGCAATATTTGAATTTTTGCAACTAACAGTCTTATAAAACCATAGCAGCAAAAACGTAGGAAAGTAATTAGTAAGAAACTCACCTATTTTCATCCGTTCTTTTTCTCATTTATTTCTTTAAAAATCCTTTGAAATTTGAACAAAATTTGCAGTAAGCCTTTAAAAAATATTTTAATATTGCACTTATAATGTTCTGCAATGTGCGACGATATTTCAGTTTAATTCAGATGACCGTACATCGTGAGCCAAAGTGTAAATACGCTGAGTTTTCCAACCAGCTACAATGCTCAACCGGAGAGAAGATTTCCAAGTGTTAGAATCAAGTGAGAAGGTGGTTTAAAAGAGCGAAAAGCAACGTGAAAGAGATCTCTCACAACTATGCTAACACTGCGCCATCTGTTATCTTGTTTCAGAAACTATGAAATTTTTAGCAGAGATTCATTTGTAGAAAAGTGGCTCAAGGAAAAGGAGTTTGCAGTTCTCATAGCATTCATTTTTTTTCCCTCATCGATTCTGTAAAGTATTCAAATAATAGTTTAAAAGAATTATTATAATTAAAAGTATTTCCTCATATATGTGATAAACTAACACTTAAAGGAACCATTTTTTCATTGTAATAGCTTTAAAAGAGTTTGAGTCGGAAAAAATTAAGAAAATAAATTTAGCTTGTAAAATAAAATTAATTTAAAATACTAATTTGATTAAATGCTTAATAAATTATTATAAATCATTTAAAAATGTTAAAATGTTAACATTTTAACGAAATATTTGTGAGAATGTACACGATTTTTTTTTCCATTATTAGAAGTTGGCACTTTATTATCTCCTTTTTAGTATTAGTTATTAATTTATTTGTCAAAGCAGCATTATATATTCGAATAATTTGTTAATACTAAGAAGTAGCGACTCTAAACATTGGTGGTGTGATACCTTATCTTGATAGTTAAAAATTAATGAATAATGGTCAAAGTACAGTTTCTCCAAAACTTCAAATATAATTATTTTAATTATTTAGCTTTCCTGAGAACCTCTTTATTTTGTAGTGCAAGAAATTCATTTAAAAATTGTTTAGCATTTTCTGATTATTTTAGCTTTATTTAATTAAATTTGTATATATCTGAGCTAATTAGAAGAAATGCAGTTCTTTACACAAATTGCCTAATTTCAATCAATCTTATTTTAATAATATTAAAGTAAGACCTTACATATACTTTATTTTATCTTATATTACCCTATTATATCTCTCTATATATATCTTCTATATATTTTATATTACCTTATTATATATATAATTTTATAAATTATTATATACATATAAATATTTAAGATACTATTACAATATTGTTTCAGTTGGTGAATTCTTTTATTAGCTTCAGCTAAATATATACAAGAGAAAAAAATTCGACAATTGCACAATGATAATTTTTTCTAAGAAATAACTAATCTTTCGTAATGACCACAAAAGAAATATTATTCTTTGCATAAAAATATTGTTAAACTAAAATTATTAAGTAGATTTCAATAAAAGCGGTTAACTAAATTGCAGTGGCATTTGGGGTTCGAATATTAGTTATTAACAAGCTATAATTGTCAATTAAAACTGTTTTTATATTATAATGCAAATTAAAATATATTTTTCATATATAATCATTTGGGAAAAGTAAATAAGCAATTTTATTCGAAAAATATATTTCCTTTCACATAATTCCACATTTTTATTAGAAAATAAAATTTAATACTAAACACTGACCCAAAAGTGTTTTACTTAATTATTTCCTTACAAAAGCACACTCGTACAAAAGAAATAAGATAAATTGCATGGAATAAAATTTATGATTTTATTCGGTTGAGTAGACTCAGAATTCTTTTTAAACTCTTTCTTGATTGTGCCTTAAAAACAAATTCTATAAAATTAAACGAAATCTATGAACTATCACACAGCAGTTCATGTCATTTTATGGTAGTCATATCATAGAGACATCACAAAGCCCTCTAATAATTTTTATCACCGATTCTGCAGTTGATTTACATTTATGACAGCTGACAGAATTAATTTATGGGTGCTTTAGAAAATAATCTACACCTTTATAAAATGTCCGGAACTTGAGGTGTATTCAATATTAGGAATTAGGAAAATGGGGACGGAAGTTCTTTGTTAGGACGAAATTCAATTTCATTAAGTGGTATTTTCTTTCAAACCAATTAAATCATAACTCCGTGAACTAATTTACATTAATATGAAATGTGAAAAGGAAAATTCTGTTTATGGCTTGTCCTTTATTTCCATTAAAATTAAATTATAAGCATTGATTTCTTCATAATTTTCTCGTTCGAATAAATAATTTTTTCTGAAAATTCTTTCACTTTTAAAGTGTTTTTTCGTAAAATTCCTTTTGATTGAATGGGCCGCAGTTATTTACAATGCCTTCTATATTTTTAAATGCAAATAAAAGTTTTGTTTCTCACATATTAATAATGTAAGAATGAAATGTACTTTTCAACAGGTGTACCAGGACATTTGCAGATTTTAAAAATAACCGTGCTTCCTTCATATTGTGTAGATATTATAATAAAATAATTATAACCTATATGCGAAAAAAAAAATTGAGAATGAATTTTCTTAGATTTTTATTTTTAAAATATTCCTTTCTTTTACTATTCCAAGAAACGATGTCCGCTTCTTCCTTTACATATAAAAAATAGAAAAATCAAGAAATTTCTTTTCAAAATAATATTCAGTTCTAATCAATGCAATACTCGTTGTTATATTTAATGTCTTGTTTAATACTGGAAAAAAATATGAGGCATGTTTTAACACCTAAAGCAAGAGTTGCAAAAGGCTCATGTTATCCAGAGTTAATGGTTATTATATTTTTGATGAATTAGTTTCTTAAAATTTTATACCTCACAAATTCTTTTTTTTCGGCCGGGGGGGGGGGGGTATTAGCTGAAAAATATTTCCCTTCTAAATCTCGCAAATCCGAAACCTTGGATACACGTCATCGTGCATCATAAGAGAAAAACTATGAAAGATAATACTAAGATGGTTATTTTAGCTTCAATTTTGAGGAATAGGTTATGGAAACGTTTTGAATCACGAAACACTGTAAAGATGAAACGATAAATCTACATCAAATACTAAGTTGATCTCGGATATTTCAATATGAAAAAGGAAAAGAAAAACCACCATTTATAAAAATTGCAATTAATCTTCTTGATAAGGTTAGAAGACTTCTTAAATAGAAAAGTTGTTTTACATACGTGAACTTGCTTCCTACAATCCGGATGGGACGAATGTAGGCTTAAATACTTCAAATCCGAATATGAAGGTAAGAAAACTTGCGTTCTTTATTTACTCCTATAACAGATAAATTACTAATGAATATAAGTTAAAAGGAGTGTCGCTTACCTTGACACAAGAGATATGACACTTCCCTTAGCAACGCAAACTTAATATATTATAAAAATACAATGATCGACAACTATTAACATATATACAATTAAATGTAAGTTTAAACTTCTTTCTCCAACTTCCCACCGGAGCTCCTATCAATAGACACCCTTACCGGTATCAGTCGCAGACTACCGCGTAATCACTCCTCTCTCTTCACTTCATTTCATTTTAACAGGAACAGCTACTAGAAGGTCAAAGGCATGACAGGAAGTAACAAGGTTTTTCATTAAAAAAAAAAAGAGTTAAAACTTCATATTTTTTAAAAAAGAAAATTGATAAACATTTCAGAATCGAAAAAAGTTGCTTTATTTGTCGGTTATTTTTGAATGAAAGCCAAATACAAAAAGATTTCATTTACTGCATGCATTTCACGAAGCAGAAACTTGAAATAAATTTATACATTAGGGTATAATTCGAAGATTCGTAGAATTCAAGGGGACAATAGCATATCATGCTGTGTCTTGCCTAGTCTTAACGATATATGTAGGGAGAGAGAGATAGAGAGAGAAAATTTGAAAATGATTCAAGATTTTTCAGAATTTTCTGTTTTTAATAATTTTGTGTTTGGTCATGAGAAAGCATTCTTATGCTTTCAGTTGTTTTAATATAGCTGTCGTTATCTTGCACCATATACTTTCCTACGAAAAAATTAGAAGAATTAAAGAAAAAAACATAAAGAAAAAAAAAAGAAAGGAATAAAAGAAAATGTCTTATTAAGAATGCACAATGTACTTGAATCTTTCTTCAAACTACGTTGCCGCCAATGATGTCAGACTGACTTTATCATTCATTTGTATTTCCCTATTAGTCTGGGGGGGGGGGGCACGGTGGCCTGGTGGTAAGGTCTCGTTTTCGGAACCGGAGGGTTTCAGGTTCGTGACCCGATTCCACCGAAGAACCGTCATGTAAGCGGGTCTGTTGCACGTCAAATCCGTCATGACCAAACGTCCTCCCGCTGGTGTGGCGTGGTGTGGAGAGGGGGTACCAGCTCAGGTGTCGTCCTCGTCATCTGACCGCGGTTCAAAATCACGAGGTCCGTCCCAAAATAGCCCTAGTGTTGCTTTAAACGGGACGTTAATATAACTAAACCAAACCAAACCAAACCCTGTTAGTCTGGAAGTTCTATGAGCGTTTTCGTCAAATAAAGAATATGAAGCAGCAATGTCTAAATTTTAATTGCTAAAAATGGCTACTTTGCCATGTTGAACAACCACCACTTGCCTCAGGTTCCCGTGTCCACCGCTCCTTCCAAAAGATTTGATCAACTCGTTGAACTAGATCTTATATTATGATGGATTTGTATCTTTGCACGCCTTCTATAATCGTGTGTCTGAAAGCATAATTATTTTCATTTGACTAAATTGCAAAACTAGCTTGGGTTCCAAAGCTTCAAAATTAATGAGAAACTTAAAAATAAAGGTTAATCTTACACAACACTAGCGATAACCAGCCTCTTTACAGGATTCGACTAAAATACATGATTAACTCCTTGAACTAGATATTCTTTAGCGCCATCTTGTGTGTTTGTCCACATTCAATAAGAGTTCAAATTAGAACAGAATTATTTCCATGTATTTCCTGATTTGAAGATATAGTTTGTAAGCCAAAGTTTCCAGATTAATAAGGAGCAGCTTTAAAAAAATATAAATGCCAATCTTTTACATCAATAGAGGTAATATTCTTGGAAGAGGAAATTGGTCGGTCGATATGTGTCGGCATCTTCTCGGCGTTTATAACGAAAAGTAAGTACTTTAATTTTGATAATAAATTAAATTTGCTTTCTATTCTTTTCATTGAATTTTGAAGAAAAGGAAGTGATCTTTTAAATATGGGGCTATATTATGTGTCCTTAGAGAAATGCTATTGGAAAATTTCCCATTTTATTTGTGGCGACATTTTGCGGAATTTAACATAAGAGGGAAAGGATTTTGGATTAATTCTAAATTGCTCTGAAATTTCCAAAAGAAAGTACTAGATGTTAATAAAAATAGAAATGTTTTTAAAAATACGGTTTCGCTAAGATACTTACAATGAGAAACAGATTTTTATATAAAAAATGTGGAACTCAAAATAAAATCACAAAAAGATTGTGATGCTAATAAAAATGCGGTAATTACGCTGAATTATAAATCATATTTATAATATTTTTCTTAGTTAAAGGAATGTTAATAACGGCTTGTTCCTGATATTATTTATTCCTTAATTTCCTTATTGTCATCAGCATCGAAGGCTTGCGACGTGTTCTGTGGAACTTTAAGATTTAAGATCTAACATTTTAGACATTTTCCGTATTTTAGTGTATTAATTAATGCGAAATATTAAAATTATATTTATTATTGCTTATATTTTAGTCTGTAATGTAATTCAGCAGTCCTATTTTAATACTATTATAAATGATATATTATTCTGTATTAATTTTTTTTTCAAATTTACCTCTACATGACGCTTTTGATTTGAAATTAAAATTTCTCTAAAATCAATCGATTATTAATTATTTTAATTCTAAAAATGTTAAAAAGCTTCAATGTCTTCGTAAACTCAATAATATAAAATTCTACACTAATACACTAGTTAATGAAAAAAATTGATTGCGAATTCTTTTGTAAAATTAGTCTTGTTTTTTTACAAAGGGGGTTATGAAATCAATTAAAAAAGATTTTTTATCCCTTGAACTGACATTTTGCCGAAATATAAATTTCTTAAAAAATATTTTCTTACATTTTTACTTTATTGTTTACAAGAAAATAAATAGAGAAAAAATGCATTTCCTTATTCCAAAAATTAAAGAAAAACTCATATTTTAATTAGTTAATTATATTTTAATTTACCGAATTGAGTAAATTTAAAAATTATTTGCATTGCCTGACTTATTAAAAATAATGTAGCTATAGTATAACACATTTGATAATGTAACTACCTTTCATTTAGTAACTACCTTTCATTTAAATGTAATGTGCAAATAATTTAATTTTCCGCTTCAGAAGTAATTTATATTAATATTTTTCTGATTCATTATCTATAATTTACAGATAATGGCATATAATAAATCAGTTTTCTAACCTGCTCAAACCATTATGTAGCTAGGAAGTTTCAAAATCTTATTTCCTCTTATATTCCTTAATTAATATGCTTATTTTATTTTGGAATACTTTCTATTACATTCAATTATTTATCCCATCGCACACAAAAACAATTTCATTAATAATACTTAGAGCTGACTTGAAAAATATATTACCATTAATATAAAAATTAATGCAATACTGTTTATAAATGTGCATTTCATTTAGCATTTTAATCTACTTTTACACCATTAGTTCAACACGAAAACAAATAGAATCACATTAATTTGCAATGAAGACTAATGGTGCTCTCTTTGTGATAATCAATCATTCTAATTGCAGGTAATTTTAATCAAATCTTAGGCATACATATTAATGAAGAGTTTTATAATGTAAAGCGTAAATGAAGGAGGATGTTCTGTCTCATGTCTATGTTATGTTTGTTCCGACAGCTAGGTTATACTTATTTCTTTAAATTTACGCATGAGTATAGTCTTTCTAAAACTCTGTTCGTGAAATTTATTTTATTGCTTCAAAAGTAAGTTCTTGGTACTTTTCTTTCATTCTGCTTAGTGCATTTCCGAATTTGCACAACTTTCATTCTTCACAACAGTTTCAGAAGTTTTCAATTTTTTTGTATTTTATTGTAATTTGTTTTAATTGTCGCATTCGATCTTCCAAACATTTATTTTAAAATCTCTAACTAGTCTTAAATGTATCACAGATTCGGAGCCTTTAATCGCGCAAAACTTTACACCTTGAATTTAAATAAAGCATTTTTGGTGACAGCAATTTTCTCCTTTTTTATTGTTTTAAATTGAAATTGAAAATGAAACCGATATTGCCTGAATTTTTACCAAATGTATCAAAATAGTTAAATAAGATTTTTAATTTTTTTAATCATATTTTTAAAAGAAAAGATTTTATCTATACTTATGCACTTAAAGGAGAAGATTCTTTTGGTCACTTCAATCTGTTCCGGGAACTGGCGATAAAAGTTTAAATGTTTAACACAAAGGTAACGTATGAATCATGTATCATCAATTAAAACTGATGAGTCGAAATTATTAATTAAAAACTCGTTTAATTTTGAATATCTTTAAGAGCAAATACCTTAAGGAAATGCATCCATGTTTTTTCTATATATAACACATAAAATTATCGAAATTAAACTTGGACTCTTGAGATCACTCAGTAACTAAATAAAATGCAGATTGATTCGAAAATTTGTAGATAGACAGTTCAAAGGATGCGCTGAAATATTCTGAAAAAAATTCGAAAAATGATCACTAGATGGCGCATTACGACTAAAATGTTTGAAAAGACACCCAATAAAAGGCTGTAGATTATTTTTGCTTCATCAAGGATTATAGCATTTAAAAATATATATATTTATTACATTTTGAAAGTTTATGATAATATAAAGAATATTAATTTGACACTGCAGGTAAAAGCGCAAACAATCTCATTTACATAAGCAGATGGATTGAGAGTGATTTCTTGGTACAAAAAAGGAAGAAATCGAGTGGGTAGAAATCTTACAGCTATGATGTTTATTGTACCAGAATGTATGTTAGTCGTATAATTGTTTTACGGAAGGTACTGATATGCTGCAGCAACTCTTCGTAAATTTCGATGTTGAAATAAGATGCACTGGGAATCAATTTCTGCTCAAGATATGATAAACATGATATCGCAATTCGAAAACCTAGGTCATTTTGCATTAAATATGGAAAAGAGGGGAAGTCTATTAATACAAACGTCATTCAAAGGTAGCAATGGATATTATGCAATTAATGACGAATGATCTCGGCATCAATAGAGCACATGCAATGTCACGAAATTAAGATGCATTAGATTTAACGTTGTATGAGATATACAGAAAAAATGCACTATTCTTTAATAAAATCGGGCACAACTAGAAACTGCTTATCAACCATAAGCATCGATTATCTTTTGAATTGACTCTTCATCTAGTGGAAATCGAGGACTATTGCCCACAGAGTACCTTCTGTAGTAAAGAGACATATTTCTATTTCAACGGATTGGTAAATACTTAAATTACCGAATTTGGACTATCAAAAATCATTGTCTGCCACAAATTCTATTAGCCTGAAGTAACCGTCTGATAGGGGACCACTTTCCATTTCATTCCTGGATTATTTTTCGACAGTCCTACACCATGACGTGTTCAAAGTATGGTCTTGTCTCGACTTCAGCAGCGATAACACCTTCAGTATTAAGAATGATCCTTTCATATATTGAACTCTGAGTTCAGAGGATTTTGTAGCAACATTTTGACAATGCAATCAGCCTTTCATTTCACACTCCTTGAGAAACCTTTTCTCCGATCTACGTCATGGGAATTTCAGTTATGGGTCTGATTTTTAGTTAGGGACTGGTTTGTTAAATGTCTATTATAAGCATGGGGCGTGTGCAATGATTATATGGCATTCCTGATGTACCAAGTGATGACTCCAACAAGTGATAGGTACATAAACATCCTGACCTCTCATTTACAACCTGACGTATTTCGACAATCCCAGAAGGACAACACACAGCATTCGAATTCAAAAATTTCTCTTCAATTATACCTGATAATTTTAATAGCATGAGTGTGACGCAGTTTAGCCAAAGATGGCCATTGTGCCATAAAACGCAAACAAACTCAGACTCGACTATGCCAATTTCTTTTGCAGTGTATTTTTTGATTTTTAATTATTTTCTAAATAACATTTTTAGCGTACTTTACAAAAAAAAAAAAATCAGTCGTATCAATTTTCTTTCTTAAAATTTTTTTCTCAATTTTTTTATAAATTACGAAAATATTTTAAGCGTATCTATAGCAATATATTTTATTATTCAAATGAAATTTCAATTATTTTTATTACCACCAAAATGTCATCCTGGCGTATTTTGCATTGTAGATGATCAAGATATAAAAATTCGACTTATTTTTTAGTTTCAGTAGTTCTCAATATAAAATATGCAAGAATGAAAATTATTGCGATAACCGTTCATTCAGAAAATGAATCAGTTTGAGAAATATTCCAGGAACAGTAAATTTTAAGTGTTTCAGTATTAATTGAGCTCACAAATTTAAAAAAAAATTGTTATTTTTTTATGTATAATCCTTTAAGTAAACATAACATAAAAGTGTATTCTTTATGAAAAGTTTCTGCATCTGACACATTCTTATTCCAAATCATACTCTATCGTTGTTATTATGAATCAAGTTTTCTTACAACAGACAAAATTGAACAAAATGTTAAGTTTGAAAAACTGCATACTTGGAAATATCAAGGAATGGTTGTAAGTGCCAGTTTGTTTGTGTAAATAACTTTTATATCACATAATTAACTTTTTTTCATAGCATAATGTTTTGCTGAACTGTTTAATTTTTTAATGCTTGAGAAATTTTAAAGTTATTGAACATTAAAATTCAATTATTTCTTAAAATTCAAAAGAGAATTTAAAGTTTCGCGATACATAATTTAATGTCAAATTCGAACTTATGAATGAAATTTTCTAGTTTTTATTTACTACAAAATTAACACTTAGTTAACCAAGACACTCAGATGATTCTTCTGGTGAATGTTTTTGAATTCATTAAATTAAAACTATTAAAACGTGAAATAATTCTAAAAATAAATATTAATTGCGAAACTTATTTGATCATATTACAGGAAAAAATATAATATAAATATTTCGAAAATTTCTGAAAGTTTTAAGAAAATTTTATAACTTAGACAAAAATTTTAGACATGTAATACTTAATTTATTTTTCCTTGTAATTAAGAATTTTTAAAACGATATAGTTATTAATTATTCACCTTATTTTTGTTATGAATCTATTAATTTATTATTTCAGAAACTACAGCTATAAATGGTTCAGTTTATTTTTGCTCTGAATCGATTCAATTATTGCTTTAGAAAACTATCCAGGTAGTTAAAAACAGAAGCTATAGATCAGCATTACGACGGAAAGGTAAAGGGATTATCATGATAGATGGTTGCCGATAAAACGTCGAAACCGCGGAAATTGCCTTAATCTCTTGAGTACCATGGTAAAGCCCAGCAGTTTAAGTTTATTAATTATTTTGACGTGTAACGGTTCATTCAAAACGATTTAACTGACAACAGACTCGTTAAGTTTTTTTCTTTATACGTACTTTGTTTATTGACTCTTCTTCAAAGCTGAGGAGAATTTAAATTGTCCTGTAAAAGAAAAAAAAATGTCGTTTTAAGAAATGTCTTTCTAAAATGTTTCAGTTAAAAAAAATGTTTAGAAATTAAAAAAATATTTTATATTTTCTGAAAGATTCTTGCGTAATAGTTACTTCTTTATAAGTAAAAAAACTGAAAAGATGTCAAGGAAAAACATTGAGTTTTTTATCAATATTATTGTAATAGATTATTGTTCGAGATGTTTGATTTTTCAGAAAAAAAGTTTTGCAAATTTTTTTCAGACTCTTGTAATGATTGTTTCGAAACACTTGGTCCGAGAATGGTACTTTTAATGCACATTTAATTCGTTATGAGAAAAAAATTCTTTCGTGGTTATGCATATTTCAAATGTGCGGAATTTATTATTTATAGGTACAGGGTGCGGCAAAAAAACTCGGACAAAATTATTACATCATACAATAGAAGTTAACTAATTTCTTTTTAATTTGTGTTCATTACTTTTTGTCTACCACTTCAATTACAAGATGTTTTATAATGTATCTCATAGTTTATGTATTGTTTATTAGTTTTTTTTTACAATAATCAGCGAAAGATATGGTATTTTTTGTTGTTTAAGAAATGAAAATGACTGCGCGGAATAGTTCATTTGTGTAATGTGTTCTCGGCAACCGCTGTCTGTCGTTTCGAAAACCTTTGTAATGAAGGTCAAAGCCCAGAAAGTGAATGAAAATGTATGGCGAACATTTTAAATAGTTGTAAGGTTATCAAAAAGCGATTTCAATGAAATTCGAAGGTTTCCTTGAGAAAGATTACTCGAGAACTGGGAATAAGTGACTGATCAGTGCGACGATTGGCAAAAACAGGGCTTGGACTAAAACCCTACAAATTCCAAAAGGTTCAGCTTCTCACTGAAGAAAATAAACTCGTGTGGCTCTAAAGATGCCGAAAACTTTTGAGACGTGCCGTAAGTCAGAAATGGGAGAGATTCCTTTTCATTAATGAGAAGCTCTATACCGTTCAACAAGCTCATTACTCCTAAAACTATGGGGTCTAGATGCTCCAAGCACTTCAGCAATTGTTGAACAATGCCACATCCAAAATCGGTCTTGATTTGGGGCTAAATTTCCGCAAGTGGTAAAACACCTCTGGGTTTGGTGAATGAGAGCATTAAAACAAATCAAAGTGTACCATGGGGACATTGTAGAGGCTATTGTACTTACGTAGGCTAAAATGCACTTTGACGAAAGTGGGCATTTCAAGTGGACTGCGCACCAGTTCACGAGGCTAAAAAGACAAAAGAGTGGTGCAAGGTGCATTTTCCGGACGTGATATCATCTGGAGTGTGGGCACAATTCTCGCCAAATCTCAATTCCATGAATACAGTGTATGGTCTATTTTGGAGACTAGGGCTTGCTCTAAACGGCATAAAAGTTTGGACTCTCTAAAGAAATGGCTTCGGTGGTAATGGGCTTAAAGGTAGAAGATTTGCGGTCCAAAGCTGAAAATTTCAACAAGCGTTTGGGCCTTTACATCACTGAAAAAGACGGCCATTTTAAAATCAATTAAATTTATTTATTAGTAAAATTATACTCTTATTATTTGTTATATTTTGTTAATTTATTTTTATTAGTTATATTAGAAATAATTTTTCGGGGGTATTTTGCCGCACCCTGTATATACCATAATAACAATACATAAAATTAAACAATTAAATAATTTTTAGATTAATACACGGAACTTTAAAATTATTTCCACATGATGATGCATAATGTGAATAAATCCTTAAGGCGACACGGTACTCGAAAAATCATCAAAACATCGAAAAAAAATTATTGCCTCATATGATAAATTGAGTCTTTCTAAATATGCCTGAAAAAATTTTAGAGCTGTAGCTTAATTTTTTATTAAGTTATTGAATTTTTGATGCATGACAGGAGAGTAAACAATGTTGCCACGCCCACGGTTCAGATTCAAACACCTTAAAAGAAGCTCATTTGGTAAAAATATGGCCATACATTGCTGATACATAACGTTTATGCTTAGATCAAGAATAAAAAATAAATTGCAAACAAAATAATTTCTTGTTATAGCTATAACTTCATTTTAGCGTCTTAAAAGGTGCTTTGAATTTGTACAGAAAAAATTTACTTGAAATCTTAAAAGTTCGATACACTACAATTTTAAGAAGTCGTTAAAGTATTGGTTACAGCGAATTCTGGATTTCTTGCATTACACAAAATTTAATAATAGAGCTTGTAGGGTTTCGGCTATAAAAATACACGAATATTAAACTCACAGCTATTTATTGACTTTGTCCATTATACATTGCTACCAAAAGTTACAAATTAATTAATATAATATGGTGCAACAAAAGATGATTGTTTAAAATTTGCCTCCATAAAATTTCATTAAGTGAGTGACATAGTTTTTTTTTTTTTTAAAAAAAAGATAGCCTACGCTGGATGCTTATTTTACAAAATATTATTAAAATGAATAAGATCTCAGAAAATTTTATGGGAGATATATCAACTTAATGAATGAATTAATCAATGGAATTTGAACGAATGAAAATGTTAGTTGATTTAAACAACAAATAGCAGAATAAAGAACTTCAAAAATGACGGAATTATAATCTAATTTACAATATGAATTTTTTCAGGCATTCTTTAATACATCTTATAATTTAGAAAACGTTTATTAATGTGTTAAAATCTCGCAACAATTCTATTGAAATAAAAATAAAAGAAATAATTTTAATGTAATTAAAATTCCAGATAAAAGCATTTTCGAATACTTTATTAATTTTTAAAAAAATCCTATTCTACTTTCTCCTTTTATTTATTTCGTTTCTTTATTATTTTATGATTTTGATGACTTTACTAATATCTTGAATTAAAACATGGTAAATTAAATGATGCAGAATTGTGATTTTAATGAAAGTGGCAAAACAGATTATAATAGTTTCATATGTCAAACAATTCTTCAAAACGGTTAATTTCGGAAATAGAATGAAAAGGTACCAGTACAAGAAAGCAAAGTACGTCTCGACATTTCGGCCAAGTCTCAACTTTTATTTTAAACCATCGATCTAAATGCAAATACATCATTTGTATCCCTGTCTGTTAAAAGAAAAAAACAATAGAATGTAGCATTTTCGTGGAAAAATGTGACTGACTGAAAATATTTCCCTTTCAAATCTTGCAAATCCGAGACTCAGGGCATAGTTTATCGTGCATCATAATAAAAAAAAGGCACTGGGAATCCCCGCTGCGATGTTTTACTTGACTTACTTGTAGGAAGAGGATCTGGCAATGCTTTGAGGTCCGAAACATGATGCAGCTGAAAAGAAAAAGCAGCATCAAATGCTATGTTGATGCTGCATTTTGCGTTTCGGTAAAAAAAAATAAAGGACGAACTGTGCACTTCACAAAAATAAACCGCAATTCCTCTTCTTGGAGAGTATAGAAGACTCGCTAAGCAGGAAAAGTTAGAATTCATCCAATACGTGTTCGGATTTACCAAACTCGAGTTTGGAAGAAAGCTGGCATAAATATTTCAAATCCGAACTCAGCGGTAAGGAAGCTGGTCTTCTCCTGTCTTTCCATATTGAAAAAGGGAAAGAACGAATGTATCTAAAGAAAAGAGAGTGAAAAAATGACATACATGTGTTTTGGGACGGAAGATGGTAAATATTTTAAAATTGAAATACATTTTTAGTTGCTTTTCTTTGTCGGCTGTTTTTGAATCGAAGACAAATACAGAAATATTTTTTTTTTATATTATACAAACATTTCGAAAAGCTACAATTTGATGTGAAATTATACATTAGGGTATGTTTCGGAAAAATATAAGATTTCTATATTTCTTGTTATGTATAAATTTGTTATTCATGATTCATTTTTCTTTTTAAAATTTGAAAATGATTTAACATTTTTTTTTCAGAATTTTCACTTCAGCATTTGTATATATGTTTATGTAGAAACCTTTTGGTTTCAAAGCTACTTTAAATCATATGTTTAGACTACGTAGTTTCTTATCAAAAATTATTCTACTATTCAGCGAAATTCTAAAATAACTAAAGAAATAGATTGAATACTTAAGATTTAAAGGTTATGTTAGTTTATTTTATTGACAGTGTTTAGTTTGACATTATTTACCTGTTATTAGCAGCTGGGTTTTCATTGACAGCGAATAAATTGATAATTTATATAATCTATTTGGAGAAGTATATCCATAATTCAAATTATCTGAAATTAAACATTTATTCAAACTATAGTACATTTTCAATATCTGAAATTATTAATACGAAATTTTTTTAAAATTATGATGTAAATAAAAGACATATAAGAAACGATTCTAAAAACAAACCCAATTCTACGGCTTATCAGGAGTTAAATGTATTTTAACCGAAATGGGGAGCTTCTTATTGGGTATCTTCATTCCAATTTAAATTTATTCAAAATAAACTGTTTAATATAATCAACACTAATATTTCAACCACAAATAAGTGATATTAAACACAGCAAAATAAAGTAAAATGCCCTTTTTTTTAAAGTAAACCAACTAAAATGTAAGCACAAGAATGTATTATTAGTTCAATGATTATTATGGATGTTATAAATAAAATTTCTTGGAAATATTTATTTGCTATTTGCACCCTTTTTTGGCGATTTTGCAATTTTTAATCAATTACCGAGTTATACAATTCTTCGGGTATTCGATGTTCGGTAGCTTATTATAATCAAATTCGGTATGTATTTACTTCATTCCAATACTAATGCCTTCGAAACGATGAATTTCGTTTGCAATCTTTTATTTATTTACCTTAAAAGTAAATATTTAAATGCATAAATATATTTTTATACAATTATATTATTAGGCAATGCAACAGAATAAGGTAAAGCTTGAACAATTTAAACTTTCATTAAAAGTTAGATATCTTTTTAAATTCATATTTATCACTCTTGACACTGAAAGGTGTATTTATTTCAAGGAATAGTTTAATCTTTCTAAATAGTGATTTTTGGGAAGATATATAAATAAAATTTCTAACAGCAGGATTTATATGAAAATTTTGAATCGAATTCTTGTGTCTGAAAAGTCGTTGTAGCTGTCAAAAATGATATATAATTTATAAAATTAAAAAACCAGATTGTCATTTATAACTATAATATTGAATATTCTGAAAATGAATTTGTAATTACGTTAGCATTAATAATGTCAAAAAACTTAAATTATTCATGTTTCATGTCCCTTTATTTTATTCTTCGGAATGTTCTAAAAATGTTATATTGATATCGATTTTTATTTACTCAAATGAGATTTATTATTGATATATATATTTATATATCCTTTTTATAATTTTAATTTAAATAATGATTAAGAAAAAATAATTTAAATTGCGATGCTTGCCGTCTGGGAAATTGTTAGCAGAAAAAATTAATTCCATCTAGAGATAGTTTAGAAATTTATAACCGTTCCTATAAAGTTAAACTATAACAGAAGGCATTAAGACGTATATCTCTACAACTAATAATAGAAAGCATGCGTCTTCTTATTCCAATTCTATAGAGCAGGTGTTTGGACCTATAACTATCATATTTCGCATATATATAAATATTTAATATTGACGATTGGAATTGTGCACTTCGATGCTATTACTTCGGAATTTTTTTATTGTACGGAATAAATTTTCCTCTATTAAAAATTAAAGTCCGAAGTTTTCCACAATAACTTCTGAAAAATATTATAGAATAAAACGACTATTGCCTGATTTTAAAATTAAAAATGTATATTTTTCAATCTTAGAAGTTTTTGTTGTGTATAATTTGTTTTCCTATTTTTAATGAATTTTTAAATAACGCATTTTAGGAGTATTTTACTGACTTGTTTTTCATTGTTGAAGCTGCACTAAATTCTCTTCTATTGTTGCTTCTAACATTTCATCCATTGTTTTTCCTACGTAATTATCAAAATAAAAAAACTGCGACTTATTTTTTTTCATAGTGTACATAATTTATTTTATGGTATAAGTTTTAATAAAAGTTTTGAAACTTTGTTAGACTTACTATTAATTTCAAAATGAAGTAATAATAAAGAAATTAGAGTACATCTACTTTTAAATACTGATTCTATTTTCTAAGATATAATTGGTTCTATAAAAATAGAGAGAAAATCAAGAAGATGTATAACTCAATGTACTGGACGGTATAAGGTGTCTGAATTAATTTAAGCCATATGTCCTTCGAAATTTCAGGATTATATTTGCTGAGAAGCCATTGAGACAGAGTTATATAAAAAAATTTAATTCAACTTTTTCTTCAACTATTAATCTTGGTGAACCAGATGGGCGTCAGCAGCGGCTAGTAACAGTTTTAAGATCTGTTCCTTGATTTCTTCCATCTTATCCTTTCATCTTCTTAATAATGCAAACATTTTTAGAATTCTGAACGTTTCTAGTAGCAAAATTTTCAAGTGGCTAGATTGATATTTGTGCAAGAAATTTTTCTCACTTTCATTATTTCGTTATAATACAACACATCATTTTGTGATATTAAATAGTCTTTGTATAAATGCATTCAGATTTTTAAATATTGTAAGTTAACAATCAAAAGGTGACAGTAAATCTTTGGAAGATTATTATTGTCTTTATATTTCATAATTTTAAACAGTGCATTATAAATATTCCTAGACGTCAGACTATGAACCCTTCGAATAAAGATTGTTGTAAATGTAGTAACAAATTGATTATCTGCTAATTTAATACAATAGGGATCTATATGATGAAACAAATTATTTGTCAAGAACGACGAATCCTAAAATAGGCATCATATAATTCGAAGGTATTCAGCATATTGTATATAATTATTGAAAGAATTATAAGTTTTAGTTTTTTGAAATGCGAATACACATTTTTTGGAAACAAGTCAATATTCACAAGGAATATTGGCTTTCTTAGGTATAAAATCAGAAAATAAATCCAATATGAAAGTCAATTGGCTTTCTTAGCTATTCATATTAAGATGAATTTTTAATATATTTATTAAAAATTTCGCCTTTTTATTTAATAAAATTCAAAAAATTTAAGATTGATGAAATCAGTCAACTATAAAATATTGCATTCATGTGAAAGGTATAGTCTACGAAATAAAATTAGAATTGAAAAATATACTTCAGAGTTAATGTCCAAAAAACAATTTCATCTCTTAATTTTAACAATATTCCGGCCGATGATAACACACTGGTGTCATGCCAAAATTATCGAAAAATTATGAAGATATGATAATTTTTCTTGTTTAATTCATTATTATTAATTATTACTTATATTATGAAAATTATTATTTTATTATTCATTTATTTTAAAAATGAAATTTATGATCCCCAAAACCTTGAAAACTCTCCAGCGATATAAGTCCTACAGATGCATAAGAAAAAAAAAAAAACAGATGAATCGTGTGAATTGTATGGTGTTAACATACAGGTGGTTATCAAAATAATGGAAACACTTTAGATTTACAAATCCTTCATTAGTATGGTGTAAGACCATATTTGGCATGTAATACAGCTTGGATTCGCCTAGGAATCGATTCATACAAGAGATGAATGGTATTTAGAGGAATTTTGTACCATTCTTCCTAGAGATATTGTGAAAGTTCTGGGAGAGATGCTGATGGAGGATATCGATTTCGTATTGAACGCTCTAAAATAGACCATAACGGTTCAATTATATTGAGGTCGGGTGACTGTGCGGGCCAAGGCAGATGTTTAACTTCACCCTCGTGTTCATGAAACCATGATTGGACAAGTCTCGCTGCATGATTAAGTGCATTATCATCCTGGAAAATTCCATCTCTTGCAGGAAACGAAGTTTCCATCGTAGGATGGGCCTTGTCATCTAAAATTTCTCAATGCTTTCCCAGTGATCCTTCCTTTCAGGGTTACGATTGGTCCAGCAGAAAACCACGACATGGCTACCCATATCATGACAGATCTCCCTCCATGCACGATAGTTGGAAGGAGACAATCACGATCACAGGCTTGTGCAGGTGTACTCCAAACGTGCACCCGTCCTGTTGTAGGGAAAAATATGAAACGCAATTAGTCAGACCATATTACTTTTTTTCACTTATCAATCGACCAGGTTTTATGAGTGTGACACCACTGTAGACGATGAATATAGAATAATAGAATACACTGTAGATATGAGTATTGACCTCTGCGATCACTTTTTTAGACATTACAATCCGCTTCGATACCCGTCGGTCTCTTTCACTGAGCTTCTCTTTCCGCCCCCTATTTTGCTTTGCCGAGCTTGTCTTGCCGTGCTGTGTGTATGCTGTCACGACATTAGATACCGTACGTCTAGAAACGAATAAAAGTTGGGACGTTTTGATCACACTTGCCCCAGCTTCTACAATTTGGCATATTTGAAAATATGGCAGGTCCAACATTTTACGATTTTGAAAAAAAAATCCAAGAATTACAGAACTTCAAGAAAGCTACCACATACTACTAGAATATATGAATTGCTATTTATAAAAAAAAACCTGGTGGATATTATTTTGTTTTAATGCCTACGAAGCACATTCAAAAATGTCACTTTTATTCACAGGTGTTTCCATTATTTTGATAACCACTTGCAGGTAAAGGCACGCGTTTGGAAGTTTTAAAGGCACAATGAAATTATTTTGAATACCATCATGAAAAATAAAGTCGTGATCGATTGTATAGTAAATTAAGTTAAAGCATATTTTTAAAAAGTTGCCAAATATTTTCTATAATAAAATTAAATAAAATTACTTTTGTTTTAATAGGAAGTAAAAAAAAATGAGATTATATTGTCTAAATATGTAACTTAAAAACACAAATAAGTTTGGTTAATTTTAAATTTATTTTTAATAAATTTTAATCATTGCGAAGAGTTAGTAAACCTCACTCTTATATTCAAAGAATTCACAAACTACATCCATATTTTTAAAAGTATTTTATAAGAATTGAAATATACCACAACAGTTCTGTATTTTCTAAATAACTATTTGACATTTTAATATTAGCCGGCATTACCAGTTTTAGCAAAATATAGAATCTTTTTGAAACCATATTTCAATTCTTTTCAACTCTCCCATGTTTTCCTTCACTATTAGATATTTTATAGAAAATTGTCTTTCAAAATTATTACTGAAAGCTGCAAAAACTAATTAAAAATATTTATAGAAATTGAAAACTGCTGACAAATAACTTCAAAAAAATTTATGCCCACTTTGGCATGAATTTGAAATTAATGGCGTTTGCATTTATAGAAAGATACATGTCTCAACTAAAATAAATTTCTTTAAATTTCTTTTGGAATTGGCATTAAAGTAAAAAAGGACGTTTCCAAAGTCTTTTGTTTGTTTCAAGGAAATTTTTGTGTATTTTAATACGGGACAAAAATTACTTTGCTTCCATTTTTATCCTTACATTAAAAAATGTAGGGTCGTAATCAATTATTTATAAAATTTCATTTTCAATTTTGTTGTTATTATTTACACCTCATCTCAAGTTTTTTTAACTGGTAAACTTTATTCACAAAATAGTTTCATACCATTTTTTTATTAAAAAATTTACTACCTTATTCTGAAACCTTTTCCAAAGTGTACTTACTGAATCCAACTGTAAAAATAAAACATCCGTTTCTTATCATTTCAGCAAAGACAGAATGATAAATCTACTGCATCAAAACTTCTGAATGAGTTGTCTAGCTGAGAAGTATTGACTTGAAAAAAAGATCAGCGATGTAGGGGGAAAAAAGGACAGAAATAACTCTCTCAAAAGTCATTTTCTATCGCTTCAGTACCATTTCCTTTTTCAGATAGTAAATTTTCGACTTGAATGTCCTGACGGTAGTTTCTTTCGACTCGAACAAATGGAATTCTGCAAAATCCGTCCGATTGGAACGGACTCTTTTTCTCCTCCTTTGACCTTTTTCTTCTGTTTTCTTATCCAGCAACATCTAATAGTGTGCAGATGTGAAATGACACCTTCTGCTTCCGCCTCAGCAGTCAGTTTTACTTCTACTGTAAGTTGCACACCATCCTTCATTCTCGCTTGGATATCACAGGTAAATGAATGTCCTCTGTCAATAAACATGTTTAACAAAATGAAAAGATGCTTCAATATGACGTCATTCATTTGATGTTGTTGCTCATATATACTGAAAGTATCCAATTTCAGTCAAATATTGTGGAAAGAAATCGTCTCCAATGACCTTTACTTAAGGTTATAAATACTATTTTTGCAGAAGCTTAAGTCGATAATCTTTCTATCACTAGAGGATTACAAAATGAAATTATATGAATTAATATTAATAAAGGTTCTACTGTGTAACTATTATGAATTTGTTATAGCAGCCAGCACATTTTTGATGGATGGACAGCCAGAACTTTTTAAGAATCTATTTATTATATATTTAGAAATCACATTTAAAATATTTTTAGCTGATATTTACATATAAACATTAGACGTAATTACGAATTGATACGTGGCAGTATGTGATCGTTCGATTGAATTCTACAATAATAATGTTAATGTTGCCAACTCTAAAATGTTAAAAAAATATAGATTATAGATAGTCTAGATGTTCAATTATATCTTTTTGAAGAACTCTATAGTAACATACTATCTTTTAATATAAAAAAATCATTTAATGCTGTCAACTATTTACCATATCCGTATATTTTATCTCGCATACTTTAGAAATCTGATTTCACTGAAATAAGTCTCCTACTCTTGGCAATACATTGTATGAGCGCTCTTGTTTCTCTCAACCAACCCCAAAATTCTAAGCCTCCTTTGGTTTGGGATTACTTCATCTTTTACGAACACTGCATTCCAGGAATATTCAGATTTTATTTTGTTGGATTCCTGGTCACGTCGGTATAATTGGAAACGAAATTGCTGATGATGCGGCAAAAGCAGCATCCACTTTATTCCTTATTCCTTATTGTGATATAAAGAAGAGTTATTTCTCTTACATACGCCTACAATGGCAAACATTTTGGGATTTTGAAATCTCAAATAGATTGCATAATATTAAACCCAACATAAAACCATGGCCAATTGTTCCGGTGCGTGAACTCGATGTCAAATTGACTCGACTCCGCATCGGCCACAACCGATTCACTCATAAACATCTTTTGTTAAGTGAAAATGTCCTTTATGTACATCATGCAATCTTGATTATACGGTCATCCATATTTTAACCGAATGCCAATCTTTTAATCACCATCGATTTCGTTTTTTTGGTGCATCGTCACCACATATTTGTGACTTGGTGGGAGAACATCCCCATCGTAACATTTTTAAATATTTGAAGACTACTGGTTTTTACCCTCACATTTGAAATTTTTTAGCTTTTATTATATTTGTTCTGATTTCTTTTATACTGGACTTTATGCTTTTAAGACCATTTTTCAATTATGATATTTAAAATTTTACCATTTTATTCACAGCTCTAACCACATGTTTTGGCGCAGCATGGCCATATGTGGCCCTTGTGCCATAAAACCGGAAATAACAACAACAACAACTTGGCAATCCATTATCTTAACATGATAATGCACCAAACCCTTTATGTCAAAGTCTAATTGCAATTAGTGGATACGCAATAATTTTAAAATGTTTGTTAAAACCGGATATTTAACAACTCCTTTTTATAACATACTATATACAGGGTGACCTGAAATAGACTGACGATTTTCAAAGATGCATAACAGGAAAACGGTTAAGGTTAAAAACACAATTCTTGCGCAAATTAATGTGCCAGGGCATACTTTTTTCCTCTTACAGTTTTTGGTTTTAGATTAAAAAGTTGTCCATCGATGGCGCTACTACCATTGATAAATTTTTGAGCTAAAACCAAAAATAGAGGGAAATGTATGACAATTCACAATAATTTCCTGTAAGAATTGTTTTTAACCTTAACCGTTTTCCTGTTATGCATTTTTGAAAATTGACGGTCAATTTCAGGGCACTCTGTACATGCATCTGTTATATATAATATATGCATCTGTTATTATCAAAAAAAATTTATAAATATGAATTTAAAAGAGAGAAAGCAATTATGTTCTTATTGCATTTCCCCCCTTCCAACTGTATTTTCTAACAATGCCCTTTAAATCTGACGTCCTTTGTATTAAGGGTCCTTAAATCATAATATAAATTATTGCTACTAATAAAATATGAGAGGCAAGAATTCAAGATGTGCATGGTATTCTTAATAAAAGTCTCCATGAAAAAGCAATCTCATCATAAAAACTTTTAAATAATTTTATATTTGAGAAATAAATCTTTAACGACATTTCCTTTTGTAAAAAGGCAAACAAATGTCATATGCTCTTTTGCTATGTTGCATAAATAATTAATTTTATCCTTCAGTACTTCTGAATAGCAATTAAACGCTAAGTCTTTGAAAAAAATTCTTTATTCTAATTTGGTACCATCATTTATTTTATACCGATATTACAGATTATAAATTTTATTCATTCAATAAAACAAAAAAAGATATAACGAAATGTGTTTACACTGTAAAAGAGATTCTAATTAATACATTCAGTTAAAGGTTCTTTTTTAAAATATTTATGCATTTCTAAAAAACTGTTTTCGCGTAGTTTCTGGTATTTTTTATGTTAGTGTGTGAAAGTGTATTCCTTAAATATTTTAGGAATATCAAAAAAAAATAAATTTGATATTGGTTTTAATTGAATAAAATGTTTAAAAGAAAATTAAGCAGAAAGAATCATTTGATATTGTATGCAATAATTTCATATATTAAATTTTCGGCATATGTACATATCTGATTCTACCTAATGCATGTAATATTATTTTACTGTATTTAATTGCGATGATCAAATGTCACTATTCCATGCAGGCAAATTTTAATAAATCGTAAATTTACAAAGTAATATGCGTTGGGAAATTTTTTTGAAGATTTTAGTAATAGTTGGAAACTAAAAATATCTGTAATAAATGGAACTCCGAAACAGTTTTCCTGTAAAAAAAAAAAAAAAAAAAAAAAAAAAAAAAAAAACACTACAATTTAACGAAAGAATTATGAGATCGAATTCATGCAGAAATAATTCCTTCAGAACATTTAGAAATCCGTAGACAACAAATCTAAGTAAAGATTGAACTTTTAATTTAAATTAAATGAAAACATTTTACAAAAGAAAAATAAATATTATATGATGAATAATTTTACACCATACCAAAATTTTCATTATATATCTTGTTGAGAAAATTTATTTGTCCATTCATTCTTTAAAGTCATCATATAATTGCGTAAAAGTTGCATTTTATTTGTTGACTCCTAATTATAACTTTGTTTCGAATTGTTTTAGCCTTTTCAACATTTTTGTTTAATTAAACATACAAAAATTGATATATTTAGTTTTATTAAGATAAAAAAAATATTACACAGGTGGAAATATGTTCTTAAAACTTATGGAATAATTCTAAATTTCTTCTTCTATTTGTTCTTATTTTTATATTGAATAATTTGGATTATTTCTATGATAATCATTTAATCTTAAAATAAAAATTAAATATATTAACTTTTTTGTCAACTTATTTTTGGCCACTATAGAATATTAATAAAAATTATTTGTTTTTAAAACTTAAATATTTTTTATTAGTTTTCAAGCCAAATATCATTAAACGAAAAAGGAAATAATGGCAGTCTAAAGAAGGAAAGTATGTCCCTATTTCTCAAATGCTGAATTCTTATTTTAAACCATCCATTAAAATGTAAATATATCATTTCATATTAAAAGAAAAATCAATAAAAGATGCATTTTCAATTGAAATGTGACTAGATGAAAGGCTCCCCTTCTAAATCTTGCAAATCCGAAGCCCAAGATGCGCATTATAAAGTAACATAATAAAAACTAGGAAACACCACTGCAATATAAAGTGACTATATATTCATGTGACTTGCATTTATATGCAATATAAAATGAGTATATTTTCATGTGACTTGCATTTACATGCAATAAATAGTGAGTATATATTCATTTGACTTGTATTTATAAGAAAATATATGACAATGTCATGAGACATGGAACACTGTAAAGCTGATAAGAAAAATCCAAAATATAAGCTATGTTTAATTTGAATGTCTAAAAAAGCCAAAATTTAAAAAAAATCACAAGTAATCTTTTTGGAGAGGTTAGAAGACTGGCTAAGCATGGAATGGTAAAATTTATTCTGCACGTGTATGCAAATCTCAAAAAAAGACATAACGACGCTTAGTAACTTAGTAACGAAGCTTGCAAATTCATGAGCTTCCACCATAGTAGGCTATTAAAAAAAATGAAATGAGAATTCTCAAGTGAGTATAAATTGAATTCCATTTTTAATAGATCAAACACTGACACTAACTAATTATAACCGGTAAATGAAGGTAGTTGTACTGGAGTTTTTCGAAATATGAATTAGACGACAGCATTGACGAATACTTGGTAGGCGATTGAACTGCAAGTTGTAATTTTTTTGCATTTAAAGAAAATATACCATGTTGAAATTCATCGTTAAGTTATATAAGGTAACAGTGTTTCTGTAATATTAGAAAAAAATGAGATCCTGAAGTGGGGAGCTTATACAAGGCAGAATACATATCCGATACCAACAAAGAATATACCTTTATCAGTGGGTTCAGCCAAATCCCACAGATAAAAACATGTATCAGGTCAAAGTTGCGATTTGTGCCGACCATCACATTTATGTGAAAGAGATCCAATCGAATTCATCATTTTTGAAATAAGAATAATAAATAAAATGTGAATAATTTTCTCTTAATTATAAATTGTCAGAAAGGAAAAAAAAGTTTAAAACTTTTGTATAAAAAAACTTTTTAAAAATATTTTTAGCAAATTTTTATGTCTAAATTACAAGAGAGATCATCTTGTAAACTAAATCTGTTATTTACAATTTTTCAATATATGAATTTACTTTTTTTGCAATTATTCATTACTCGTTTCTCATTCTTTTTACTTCTTAATTTATCTTTTTTATAAATACTTTTATTCCTTATTATGGAACCTTTCACTTAATGTTATTATGAAATCTAACAGTAAAGAAACACATATCCAATTCTTTTTTGTAATAGCATCGAAGACAAAATGATAAATGCACTGCATGAAAACATCCTGGCGTGTGTCTGGCCAAGACATTTGGGTTGAGAAAGAATCAGAGCTGCATAAAAATGTAAAAATACGAAAAACTATCTCCAAGAAGCCATTTTCTATTGATTCAGTACCATTCCCTTTGCAGGTAGTAAATTTTCCGCTTGGGTGTTTCGATGGTAGTTTCTTTCGATTCGAAAGAACGGAATCCTGCAAACTATTTCCTCCTTGTTTGACATTTTTTTCGTTTTCGTCCAACATTTAATGACGCGCAGATGTGAAATGTCATCCTTTGCTACTACAGAAGTTAGCTCTTCTGGAACTTGCACGTCATCCTTCACTTACGCATGGATGCCAAAGATAAATAGAAATAAATAACTTCTGTCAGAAAACAGTTATGCAAAATGAGGTGAATTTCTGTTAGCATTTCATTTTGGCGCCATCAATTTGACAGTGTCTCTCTTAGCAACAAAAGAGTTTTTTGCTCAAGAAAGGAAATTTTTTATAATGTCTGAGTGGAATGCATTTCTCTAATTTGTACCATTGCATATATATAAATATATTTATTACATTATGTCATTCTTAATAGTTTATATTTTTAAGATGAAAATGAGTTTGCCACATATTGAATGTGTATAATTTGCATTTTTGATTAATTATTTTGACTGAAATTCAATCTAACCTAAAATGTAGTTTTTAGTAAATATCTAAAGAGTGGATATGTAACAAATTTGCAATTAAATTCTTCAATTGACCACATGTGGGTCTATTCTTTTGCATGCATCTGCAATGATAATTTTAAAAAAATTGCAAATTAAGTAAATAAAATCTAGCTCACAGTTCCTTCATGTAAAATGTAAATCTATGACAAAATTTTGTGCAAATCGTCTGAAAAGATTGCCAAATGACCTGTATTTTAATAAGATTGTAACTCGGAAACGCATTGAATTAAACATAAGTAATTTGGTATCAGATCTTCTGATTTATTTTGTATTAAATTTTGGTTTTTGAAAAAAAAATTCTTAAATATAAATCCATTTTTTTGATTTTTATATAGCAGTCATAGTCAAAGATCTTATGCTGTTAATCTTTTTCATAATTATGTAATGACTAATATACAAGTATATTTTTTAATAAGTATGTGAGAAATTTTCAAGGAGATCACTTCCGCTGCCTGCATTAATTGCAAAATTGTGAAAGATATTTCAACTGAAACTTCTTTACTAAAATTTTTAATTACATAAAATTAACATGAAGAGAAGTAGAAGAACTTAATGTATTCTAAAGAAATATAAAGCAAACGAGAATAACCGGTATTATATCTTAAATGCATTTTTTATCATTTTATTTTAATGTAAAATAGTTAAAATGTAATAATTCAATTGCTAATAGCAATTAGAAAAATTAACTTAATTAATCGATTAAATAACATAAAGCATTTTTAGAATTCAATTATTTTAAAGGGTTTTTTTTTCATTTTTTTGTCATATCGGTTTATTTTTAAGAATTTAATTTTACAAGTGATAATTAGATGTTACAGGATATGTAAGATTTAAGAGTTGGGACATTTATTCAAATCTCATTCTTTGAGATCATTTGAAAAGAATGATACACAGTTTGTGCAAACGTCGTCACAACAAAGAAAAATCCACCACATTGTCTCAATGAGGAGTGCCAATGTGGTGGAATGAAAATTATTATAATCCGTGGAATGGAAGCAAGAGGACGAATTTTTTCGATAACCTTTCTTTAATGATTAGATTTCACACAAAACAAATACAAACAAGATAAGACTTTAACCCGCGCACAGCTTAACAGAACATCTCATCTCATCATAAAAACAATCGCAATGGACTGTGGGATGTGTACCTAATCAGGCATAACCATCTATTATAGATGGCTATGCCTGAGTAATGCAACTACTACAAATTATTTTTATTATATCACTTTCTTTTGGTGTTTTCCGCTATTACGAAACTTTTTTTTGTATCCTCTAATTGGTCAGATGGGTACTTTCAAGTATTAGATAACTTCGACTTGGTTAAATCATGCATCTTGGCATCTAAGTAAACCCGCATGGAGATAATTGATACGCATCTTTTTTTTTATTTTGTTCAGTATAACTAATTTAATTTAACTCGTATTTTTCAAAATTTTAGAACAAAACAAAATGAATCAAAGAGTCAGATTTAAATTCCTTAAATTTCTATTTCTTAAGAGTCGACATTTTAACAATATTTATCCAGAGGAATAATACATGACTTTCTCTATACAAACTACAATTTTTTTTTCCCTTTCAATGTAAAAAAAAATCTATTTAAAAACACATTTTTAAATTGAAAAACTTGCATCATACAACATTCCTGGAAGTATTTTTCTTCTAAAAAGAATGGAAATTTGTAGAAAAAAAAGCATATCAAACTTCTCATTCTACAAGAAGATAACGCTGGTAAAAATTTCAGTCAATATAGAATTGCCTCTAAAATTGAGAATCTCACTATTCTAAAAATCTGCAAAGAGGCATTTCAGAATAATATCCCTCACACAACTTCTGCTGAAGTTTAAATGAATACTTTTTGCTACCTGAAGTTAAAATGACTTTGCATCTTATCGCGCATCTCATTTCTATAGAGCCCGCGAAATGCATCTTTATGACGTTTAAAAGGAACCTTGGAGAAAAGCCCAATCATTGTTGATGCTGTCTCTTTCCATAAAGAAAGTTGTTAAAATGAATGGATACTAAGTTTTGTTTGTTTATCACACTAAAGGATAAACTTCAGAGAACACTTTTTATCTTAAAAAATAATGATGATGAAAAACATTCTCCTACTAGCAATGTATTGATTACTTCATTTCCTCCATATGCTCATACAATCATTTTGACAAGTACAATAACTAAGTAATGTCTTTGGTTTAGTTATGTTAACGTCCCGTTGTAAAGCAACACTAGGGCTATTTTGGGACGGACCTCATAATTTTGAACCGTTGTCAGATGACGAGGACGACACCTGAACTTGCACCCCTCTCTCCACGCCACACCACATCAGCGGGAGGACTTAACTAAGTAATGTCATACATGTTTTAATAATACTTAGTTGTTATACGTGTGTAATAACGTTCCTCAATTATTTTAATTTTCCAAAATGCTCCACATTGATAAAGAGAATAAACAGAAAAATATCACGATAGAGTAATTTTTAATTATTTCTAAATATTGTTAAGGAATTCGGAGTTCTTTCCGATTTGTTGGTCAATGAAGAAACAGTCCTTCACAAACGAACGACGACTTTTATTAAACAAGAAGAAAGGAATACAAAGACAATAAATTTACAGCCGAGACGAACACAGAAAACACATCAGCACAATACAACAAACAGTAGCCCACAAGTAGTAATCGGTAGTAATAACAACCACAGCGCATAAAGCGGCAAGACAGAATTCACCAAGGGGTGGGGAACTTCGTGGCTACCATCTACTGTCTGTCTATCAAAATTCGTTCTATCACCAAAATTCTGGAAAATTCCAGTATTATTTATTTTGTCACTAATCCCTGAGATCACTGATTCAGCATCCGATTAGCATCCAACAGAGCTGATAGTAAAACGGTCTTTCCAGTGATTGAACTAACCGTGTTGCGAAACATTTTAGATTTGTAACAATATTTTTTCATTTAGCTTTAAATAAGTCCATCAGCAAGAAGTATGAACTCCTCGAGTAGTAATGCAATTTTGACGTTCTGTTACTGATGCTTGGAATTAAACTGTTGAAGAGAGACTGGGAGCTTCTGAACAATTATTCTTCAATAAATAATGAGCTCCTGTTGCATCTGAGAATAATTTTGTTTTTAAAATTATAATTCTGAAAAAAATGCAAGCGAAGTAATTTATAGCAGAGTACTTCAATTCAGAGAATCAGAAGAATATTTTAGTTGTTCCATGTATTTAAAAATAACCATTCATAAGCAAGATTGTGCAATTCATTGCACCATAGTAAAGCGACGATGTTCTAGAAAATCTTGGTTGCCTTGTCAAATCACTTCTGCCAAGTACACGAAGCGACGTTCTACTATTCCTGAGTAGAAGTTAATTTTTTACACACGGAGAAATTACACATTCATTAATTTTAACTTATATTACTGATGAAACATATTCCTTTCCCTCTTCAAATTAGATATTGCGAAATTCAAAGTTGATTGTAAGCGGAATTTCCAGAGTACATTACTCTGGACCACTATTTTTGATTCAAAAAGTATGATGAATACACCTAGAGGAAATTTTTCTTGTGATATTGTATTCATAGAGAAATGTATTTAAGATGCTCTAATTTGATTCTGACTTTATTGAATTATTATATAATGTTATTTAAATAGATAATTTCTAAGAAAGCTGGCCACATCTGTAGTTATCTTGATGAAAACAGCCTTTCTGACCATTTTTATCCCAAAGGATCTTGCAAAATAATTATATTCTTTTGAGGAAGTACTCAAAGTTCTAACTGTGTGGGTAAAAAAAAGAGACTTGTGGATATCTTCTTCAGCTTCTATAAATTACTCACAGCTTATAGTAAGGTTTCCTCTAGTATTAATAATTACAATGGTCTTTTTAAGAACACGATGAAACTTTTAGACAGTTATGTTTTAATTGAAGTTTCATCTTATTCCAACCCTAATGGTTCTAGAAAGTACGGACTCGCCTTCGGAACTGCCTCCTTTATGGCTTTAAATGTGGTTTCACCAATAGACAACTGTGTATGCATTCCTGATAAGCGATATATCTGATGCAAATTAACGAACGTCTTTCCAGATTTTGCTCGGAAGTTTGGAGAAGGAGATGCCGTTTTCTTCTGATCACTCTTTGAAATAGGAAGTTCTTCACAAATTAAATTTTGAGATGCTTCAAACAGGACATATATAATCCTAACTTATAAGGTTTTAATGCGTTACTTAAAATTATGTATTTTAAACCAGTAAGAGTGTTCTTCCCAAAACTTTCTCGCACACTCTCTAATAAACATATCATGCCAGAGAACCCTTGCAAGGTATTGGCGTACAATAATTACGAAATACTAACTTTTGGTGTGAATTTAGCATTTTTCTGAAACTATCATGTCGTCGTCCTTGGGGGTGTTTATGCGATTTATCCCTGACATGTCAATAATAGTGTTCGAAAATTGAATTTGTGCTATAGACCCATTTTTGTCAACTGAAAAACACAGATTTGACACAGCACTGCACTTGTAGTCACAAAATCTCACACAAATTTTATTATATTTTAGTTACTGTGCTTTTGAATTATTGCGTTTACATAGATATATAGAATAGACGGGCAGACAATCAACCTTTGTTGAATTTGGCTCAAAATTTGATAGGTGTCTACACTATAGATAAATCAGTATGCCGAATCTTATCTATCTCTTTTGGATTTGTTGGTCTTAACTTATATTTGACTAGCTGGACAGACGAACTACCTCTGAACAGATATTACTCAATTTTATAGAAATCTGCCAATTAGGTTTAAAGATTGTATACAAACTTTCAACAGTCTAGCCTAAAGCATTTTTGAGTTATCTTTGTGACAGACATAGATTACCAAAAATATGTTTGTCGAAATCAGGGCAGTCTGTGACACGGAGATAGTTAAAATCCTGAATCCGAATTTTTTGACGATTGCTATATATATATATATATATATATATATACTAGCCGCCTTTGGCGACCAGCCGGTTCGCCAATCTTAATGTTCGTTAAAATTTTAATAATTAAATATTTTATGCAATTTCTACTTTAATAGCTTCTTCATCAAAATATTTTAAAACTTCAAATTTTGATTATCATATAATTCATTCATAATATTATAAAGGCCTTCAGTCATAACGTAATATGTATCTCTCTCATTTTCTGTTAGCACCCGTAGAATTTATGCTTTAAATTAAAGTGGAAAGAATTAATCTTCAATTAATATAATAATATTTTTTACTGAAACAAAGCATTTTTTTATAATCTGATTACTGAAAATAGAGTCACTCAGCGTTTAAACTTTATGGGCACTAAAGAATATCTTTTTTAATTTATGTAATATCTCAAGAGTTGGTCAACAAAATTTTCTTAGATTCATTATGAGCAGATCGATTAATTAACAATGTTTAAATTTAAATGCATCAAACACTAAGAAAATAAAACGAATCGCTTAAAATAAACGGTTGAAAACAGGTTTTAAAAAAACTACTTAAAAAACGATGTACTTAAAACTATAAGCATATACAAAAAATATATAACTAACATAAATACAATTTACTTACAAAAGCATGCAACTAACCCAAAAATAATTTAAATCATCCATTGATAACGTTGTCATGGCAACAATCAGAACAGAATGCGCATGCGTGAATTTTCTTCGCCGGTGACGTAACGCAAATACGTGATTTTTTTCTACGCCAGTTGGGGTAACGCTATGCGGATTAGAAATTTTTAATTTCCTTTATTCTGTTTTATTTTAATTCAAAAGTACTTCAGAATGAATCTGAAGGATCGGTTAATTATCAATGTTTAATTTTAAATGCATCAAACATTAAGAAAATAAACAGAATCGTTTGAAATAATCCGCCGAAAAATACTAACCCTAGCCTCATTACTGTTGGGAGAAAAAAAATGAAAGCCTTGCTGATTTGGCGGTGGCGAAAATGGAAGATTTTTTTGGCGGAAAAGTTGGCGGTGGGGAAAATGGAAGATTATTTTGGCGGGAAAGTTAGTTTTTAATTAATAATTAAAATTTTGAAAAAAGGGACCCCAGGTGCACATTCCCGACCTCTAAGGTATACATGTACCAAATTTGATAGCTGTATGTCAAATGACCTGGCCTGTAGAGCGCCAACACACACACACACACACACACACATTGAGCTTTATTATAAGTATAGATATTATATTGTGCGATGTATTCAAGAAAGTAAAAAGTCTGCATTTTGATCTTGCAGTAAAAAATGGGAAAAATTCCGAATTATATTCAAAGTGCGATATCATAATTGTTTTTCATGGGTTTTCTGCTTCCAATTAAGAATCAGTTTACATCGCTTTTATTTTTATCTTTTGCACAAATCCCAATTTTACACGACTTCTACATTATTTTTCTAAATATTACAGAAACTTCCCAAAAGAAATTTTGCATAAATTTGTCGTTTTTCAGAAATGATCAAGAAATCTCCTATAAAATTTCTTTTCCTAAAATGAATTTTGCTTTCATCATAAAGATACATTTCTTTATCATTTGAAATTCATTAAAATACTGATCATCTGAAAATCCATTAAAATAATGGTCATATCATCTGAAATTCATTAAAATATTTGAAAACTTTCAAATTATGTTTCATTTGTTTTTAAAAGCTCATGCATACTTACAATTTTCATCTATCGTGTTCTTATATTGTAAAGTAACTTGTCTAAAAGTTTATAAATTTTTAATCGGAACACATCACTGATTTTTTTTTGATGATGGAAATTAATGTGCTTGATGAGTGAGCATGAAAACCAGTGGTAGTTATTTTTATTACTCTCAGATGGTTATGAAACCTTAATAAACAAATGAAAGCCGCTGACTTTGGAAATTAGATGAATAAAAGTAGAAAACTCACTAGACGGAATGATTTTAATTATTGCCTGTAGTATATATTTTAATGTAATTTTGGTATCTCTGGAAAGAATCTGGCATAGCGGAAATTTTTTATTATTGTGACTTAAAGGGATCACAAAAAGGAGTTCTTTAAAAGGATCTTTAAAGAAGTAGGTCCTTGAATCATTCTTGAAAGATAAATTTTTTAAGGTCTTTGTAATTTGAAATGAATTTATTTCCTTTCAGTCACGAAATGTTCGTCTTTAATAGATTTGAAAATCAACATATGTTTTTTTAAAATGCATGTAACACGAAAATTCAGATGTTTCGAAGCTTCTTTACTTTTTCAATTAGAAGGAATAGGTTTTAAAAACTTTAGATCAATTCTTGCCTCTTTACATTCTGTATTTTAAAATTCGAACTTCATCAAAATACAACAGTAATATTTAAAACACTTTAAAAGTATTTTAATTATAGGAATTTCCCACTTAAACTACAATGTTTTTAGCAGAATATTAATTCATTTGTAGCTTGAGAAACTTTTAATTATTAAGTTCATAATTAGTTGAATTTAAAGAAAAGAAAATTTTTTGGGTAAAATGTTTTATATCAAGTTCGAATTAGAAATGCATCGGTTTGATTTTATTCGTTACAAAATAAAGAAATTTTCATTTATCTTAGATATTTTGATGGGTTTTTTTTATTGATGTTACCAATTATCTTAAATTAAAACTGCAAAATGTAAAATACGGGTAAATTGTAAGAATGAGCGACTTGCACAATATATTTGAGCATTTGACCTGATAATTATTATTTAGGAATAATAAGAAGATATTTTATATTTAGGAATATATTTTAGATATTTAAGAATTTCAGATATTTAGGAATTTATAGAAGATATTTTTAAAGTTTTATAATTAGCGGGGAATAATTTTAGCCTGCTTAATGAATAAGTTAGTCTACATTATAAAAAATATTTTTTAAAGTAGTATTTGAAATGGTCATTATTCCCGATTTTTTTTTTTTTACCTCATTTTTTCCATTAATTAATAGAAGTATTGAGCTTATTTCTGATATGAATGCAATACTGTGGTTTTATTTGTTACAAAATTAATCAAGAATTCTGATTGTTCCTTTGGTTAACGTTTTTTTTCTTAAAATTAATAGCTTCAAAATGCAAAATATCTGTTTATTCTAAAAATAAATTTTTCAAAATTTATTTCATTTACCAGAAAATTGCTATAAATATTTGGGAATTTACTGAAAAGTTTTTAAAAAATTATATAACTTATACAGAACAAATTTTAGCCTTGTAATAAATTATTTCCAAAATAAAATAAATTATAAGCAGTATTGAATTAAAATAGCAATTAATGATTGAACTTATTTCTGTTATGATTTTATTAATGTTTTTGTTTAGGAAATTATCTAACAAGCTAAACTGTGAATCAGCGGCATGAGAAAAAGGTAAAGAGCTTATGAGAAATGGTTACCGATAAAATGTCATAAGCGCGGAAATTGCAATAATCTGTTGAGCACTAAGATAAATCCCCGCAATTTAAGTTTATTAAGTACATTGACGTGTACTAATTCGTTCAAAAGGATTTAATAGCTACAGACACAAAAGGTATTTATTTTTGGTACGTGGTCCTATTATCGACATTTGCTGAAAGTGGTATTGAAGAATGTTGATATTACCCTTCCAAAGAAAGAAAAGGTAAAATCACTTTAAGGAATTTTTTTCCGAAAATAGGTTTCAGCAGAATTTTCTTTTTTCGAAATTTCCAAACATTTTATTAAACTCGCTGAAAAGCCATTCCTTTCGAATTTTCTTTAGAATATACTTTTTTTGTTTAAAGTTTAAAGATATTGTTTAAAGTAAAATATTTGGAGACATATCTAAGAAAAGGTATTCGTTTCGCAAAATTATCACTGTTATGAATTATTTTTATTCGATAGTTTTTTTTTCGAAAATCGTTTGCACATTTCTGTATTTCTTTTAGTTATGTTTAAAAATTAATTTTTTTAAATACATGGTTTGAGAATAGTTTTTTTAAATATTAATAGTAATTTAATAGTATTTTTCTGTTTGGGAAAATTGTTCATAATTGTGTATACAACGTCTGCAGAGAAAATTTTATACATGCTTGTATATTTGAATATTAGTACAAAATACCTAATATTAAATCAAGTAACACTACTTTCGATTAGTACCAAGAGTTTGTTAAATCTGTCTACATTAGAAAATTTTTAAAACGTTTAAGTTTAAAAAAAATATTTTGTCTCTAGATGTTTTATCAACGTTAGATAATTTATAGATTTAATAAATTTCTAGTTTCCAAAATAATTTAATTTGCATTAAAATATCCAGTTGTTTTAACAGAAATATCTATGTAAATCATATTGTTCGTATCCAGTAGCAGAAAATATAGATAATTCCCGTGATAATATTGAAAAAATTCCTGTGTTATATTCGTTAATTTTGGTCCAATACAAAGATGCTTCCAGTTTGCATTTGCATAGAAAATAGTCATTTAGATATTTGGAAATCCTAAACATACTGCAATTTCGGAAAGTTACTCAATGTTTAATTTCAGTTAGTTATCAATTTCATATACAAGAAAAACAATCGATAATTCTCCTAAATGACAATATATTTTAAGCTATATTATATTGTCATATCGAAAAAAATAGTGTTTCAATTTAGCATATTCTATAAAACCTATATATAAATATTAAAGCTAAAAAATTAAAGTATATTATTTAAGGAAATTACGAAATACTGTTAAATGCTTTCAAAGAGTATATACACAAATTAAAAGCTAATAATAGTTATCTTTATAAATATCTTTCAACTAACAAAATTGTATTTATGCTTTATTTTGAATTGGCTGAAATATTTTTAAAAAAATCCGTTCGAAGCATTTTTAAAGGAAATTTAAGGTTTCCAAGTCGAAAAAAAAATCGCTTTGCTTAAAAATACTTTTATCTTAAAATTACAAAATTAAAGGGAGAATTCAAATTCAAATTACAGTGTTCAATTGATAAATTGAATCTGGTATTCATAAATTTCGTTTTATTTGTTTTTACTCTATCAGCACAAATACGATACATCCACGATATTGTTTGTTATTTTTAATACCTGCCAGTGTAGTGATGATACCGAAACAATGTTGGTGGGCATTTTGTGCTAATATGGTATTTTTCTCACCTCATTTCGTTTTTTTCTACATTCATTTACAGAATTTTATTTCCAATTTTTTTTTTCATAATTATTATTAAAAATCCAATTCCGTACTGTGAAACTTTTCAAGCGCTATTTTTACTGAATCTATCTGTAAATAAATACTTATACAACTCCTTCTTGTCATAGCTGCGAAGTCAGAATGATAAATCTAGCACATTCCCAGAAAGAAAAAAAATCGGCTGAAAAAGAACCAAAGCTGCAGGAAAAAAGAAATACAGAAATAACTCTCTCCCAAAAGCCATTTTCTATCGCTTCGATACCATTCCCTCTGCAGGTAGTAAATTTTCCGCTTGGGTGTCCCGATGGTAGTTTCTTTCGATTCGACCGAATGGAATGGCGCGACTCCGTCCAGAATATTTTTGTTTCCTCTTTGACATTTTTATAGTGCATTTTCGCACTATAAAAATGTCAATGGTGCGTAGTTATGAATGTCAGCCTATGTTTCAGATAATTTTTCTTCTATGCTCAGTATTAACACTGATAAAACTCTCAAGCCATCTTCCGCTCACACGTTGAAGCCACAGAAAAATGAAAATAAATATTATCTTTCAGTAAATATATTCTTCAAAATGAATTGATTTTTTGATAATTTTTAGGCCAAATTAAAGCTTCACTAAAAATACTTTTTTTGAATATTAATTATAATTTAATGATTTCAGTTATTTACATTGTATCGATATTTGTTTCTATGAAAGACCATTGCTAAATAATTAATCAAATTCAGGCTCTAAATCTGCCAATCCATTATGCCAATATGATAATAAAAAATTACTTTTATTCAGTGTTCAATTGTAGGTTGAGGGTTTCCATAAAATCATAAGTAAATTATTGATAAAAAAAGTACAAATGTTTATTAAAAGAGATTTTTTGTATAAAATAAAATATATATTGTCATATTATTGACTGAAAATGATTTGTATAAATATTCTTTAAAAAATAAAAGAATCATAAGACTTTTACTTCAGAATTTTTTTCTCCTACAGCTAAAATTCAAGTTATGTTCATTCAACTTGAATTCTGTTGAAGTGATGAAGAAAATGAGTTTAATATTAATGATTACTTTAAATGAAATATATTTAAATGCAAGAATTCATAAATGTTTATTTTATGTCTTGAGATAATACTTTTATCATCAACATTTAAAAATAATTTTATATTTAAAAAAAAATTTTTAGGTGAAAAGAAATATAAAGTTACTAAAATATATGGGATAAATTATTTGAAATTTCAATAAACCTGAATAGATAGGTTTTAAAACTTCAAAGCTTTAAAGCAAAAGTGAATATATAGAATAAGAAAAATCGAATTAGCAAGTTATACTTCTTGCCTAATTCCATCTTAATCCTTCGTTAATAATACAATATAAATATATTGTTTACATCGTTACACATTACAAATTTATCTATATATTTGAATTACACCTGTTATTATCTGGATGCTGGAACAGTGAAATTTTTAGGTAGATATACTGATATTTATATGTGTGCTTGAAGCAGTGAAATTTTCAAGTAGATATACTGTCATTTATATGTGTGCTTGAAGCAGTGAAATTTTCAAGTAGATATACTGTCATTTATATGTGTGCTTGAAACAGTGAAATTTTCAAGTAGATATACTGTCATTTATATGTGTGCTTGAAACAGTGAAATTTTCAAGTAGATATACTGCCATTTATATGTGTGCTTGAAACAGTGAAATTTTCAAGTAGATATACTGTCATTTATATGTATGCTTGAAACAATGAAATGTTCAAGTAGATATACTGATATTTATTTGTATGCTTGAATCAGTGAAAGTTTGAAGTAGATATACTGATATTTATTTGTATGCTTGAATCAGTGAAAGTTTCAAGTAGATATACTGATATTTATTTGTATGCTTGAATCAGTGAAAGTTTCAAGTAGATATACTGATATTTATTTGTATGCTTGAATCAGTGAAAGTTTCAAGTAGATATACTGATATTTATTTGTATGCTTGAATCAGTGAAATTTTCAAGTAGATATACTGATATTTATTTGTACGCTTGAATCAGTGAAAGTTTCAAGTAGATATACTGATATTTATTTGTATGCTTGAATCAGTGAAATTTTCAAGTAGATATACTGATATTTATTTGTACGCTTGAATCAGTGAAAGTTTCAAGTAGATATACTGATATTTATTTGTACGCTTGAATCAGTGAAAGTTTCAAGTAGATATACTGATATTTATTTGTACGCTTGAATCAGTGAAAGTTTCAAGTAGATATACTGATATTTATTTGTACGCTTGAATCAGTGAAAGTTTCAAGTAGATATACTGATATTTATATATAGAGTTTCTTTTTTATTTATTCGTTTGTCAAATTATTTTACATTAGTTCGTGATATTAAGTAAATTTTGGGTACATGCATTGGAACTTTCAAGTACAATCTATCAATCTTTAGGAAGAAGAAAAACCTTAATTGCCGTAATTTTTTATTCACTATTTTGAACCATCCATTAAAAAGTTATTTGATCTGCAGAATTCAAAGCGATTTGTTGAACTAAAAGTAATCAATTAGGTGAAACTGATTCATTCTTCTAGAATGATTTCTCCTGAAAAACGGATATACTCTAGTTTATGGGCACATAGCATATATATAATTAAAATCCAACGTTATTTTTATTTATAAAAGAACTGTATATCTTCGGCTACCATTTTGTATTCGAATGGAATACTGGATTTCCTGACTTATATGGTATTGATGTGTCACCTGCTTATTTAAAATTTAACAGTGATATTAGATAAAACTGAAAGTAAGAGTTTAATGAAATCTATTGCAAATTGCTGCATCCCCACATTTAAAAATTATGTATCCGATGATACAAAATTGTAAAGAAACTCCTGCTTGTCTAGCTTCGTGTATAAAGTTAAAATCGCAAAAATACCTCTAATTTTATTTAACTAATTTTATTAAAAAATATAAACATCCATCTTTAGCTATGAAAATTTGTCTATATTTGAAGAATTAACAAACAGCATTCAGGTCTTTTGAAAGTGCCAAATATACTCGTATCATTTTTGCTGCATAATAAAATATGACCTTTTATCATTTTTTTATTTTCTATATTTTGTTAAAATTTACATAATTTTTCTTTAGAAATAATGCAAGTTTCTTTCTGAATGGTATAAAAATCAACTAGGGTACTACCAGGAATTGGATAAATATTTTTATAGGATTTGTACCTACATTAAGATAAATTTAAAAACTAATGATATTAATCTTTATAGGTCTGTCTCACAATCAAAAAATAAATCTTCGACTAAAATTTGAATTGGCATGAAGAGTGAAAAATGTTGTTTCAATAAAATTGAGTAGAAATTTTAAATAATAAAATGTTTTCTGTTCAAAATAGTTTTATTCGTAAATTACAAGACATAGGATTAATTCTATTACTTGAAATTGTTATTCACACTTTTTTACATTATACTTTGCTACCATAACACTCACGTCATGTCACCCTTTTGTACTCAAAAACTTCATTCAGAAAATAGTTTCGTGTAATTTTTATTAAAAAAAATATACTGTTTTTTATATTAAACTTCCCACTAAATTATATATTTTTACTAAATCTAACAGAAAAGAAAAAACAAATCCAACACTTTCTTATCATGCGTACGATGTCAGAATGATAAATCTACATCATGGCAAGTGTCTGGTCAAAAATATTTTAGTTGTAAAAGAACCAAAACTGCAAGGAAAAGGAAAAAAACAGTCGCTCAAAAGCCCTTTTCTATCGCTTCGGTGCCTTCCCTCTGCAGGTAGTAAATTTTCTGCTTAGATGTCCCGGGGGTAGTTTCTTTCGATTCGACCGAATGGAATCATGCAAATCTCGTGCGAAATGGATTTTTTTTCTTCTGTTTTCTTCTTCAATCTATTTCTTGGGCCACGGTGGCCTGGTGGTAAGGTCTCGGCTCGTGAGCCGTAGGGTTTCTGGTTCGATATCCGATTCCATCGAAGAACCGTCGTGTAAGGGGGTCTGTTGCACGTTAAATCCGTCATGCCAAACGTCCTCCCGCTGGTGTGGTGTGGTGTGGCGTGGACGCGGTTCAAAATTACGAGGTCCGTCCCAAAATATCCCTAGTGTTGCTTTACAATGGAACGTTAATATAATAAAACTAAACCATCTATTTCTTGTTTTGCTCAACAATATTTAAAAGGACGTAGATGTGAAATGCCATCCTTTGCTTCTAGCAGATCCTAATCAGTACTTCAGCAGCAAATGTTTATACTATTGTCTTGACATCTTTCATTCATATTTGAACTTCACAGAAAAATGAGAATAAATTTCCTTTATTTATCGTTCTGTAAAATACATTAAGTAAAATGACTTAATGTTCCGTCACTATGATAGTTTTTGGGCCATCAATTTGATTCTGGAATTAAGATATCCGTTGTAATGTACAGTACGTTAAAGTCATGTGAAAAAAAATGGCTACAATGCTAGGTCAAGATAGGTCCCACTATCTTGTATAAAATAAATCTAAAGGGTTTCATCTCCAAATGGAACATAAAATCCAATTAATCCGATTGCAATTTTCCGAATTGAAAGGATCACCTAACTGTTTCTATCTCGGATATCGTGCATACTATATCTTAATATAAAGAATTAGTTAGTATTTTATTATATTTTAGCAAATTAGATTTTCACATTTTTATTAAAATTCGTACTATTAATTAAAAATTTTGAACGCAAAATAATAATCTTATTTTGAATTATATTTCTGTTTTGTATTATTAAAATAAATAAATATAATTTAAAAAGGAAAATGATATTTATTAATTTTTATTTACACGTAAGCATCTATGTTTTGATGTAAAAAATGCCGTGAAGAAAGAAAATGCAGGCACAATTATATCAACAACAAACTCGTTAATTGCTGAAACAAAATTAAACTTTCCAAATTTTATGAATGTGAAATTCTAATAGATGATTTAATTTTAAGGAATCTTTGGTTAATTATTACTTTATAACTTCTTAATTTTATTTACATCTTTCAATACTCTTTCATGTCTTAGAATTTAGTGCATCAAAATTGCATTCTATTCCAAAGTAATCACTTAATAATTAAAAATAATTCTATTCCAAAGTAATCAGTAATCATTCAAGTAATCTGCGTTTCAAGTTATTCAATTGAAAATTTCTAGCAACAATTTTTTTAAATAATAAGTTTATATATATAAATATATAAACTTATAATATTAAATTTATTTTAAAATATTTTTATTAAGTTTAAAATATTAAGTTTTATTTTCATTATTTTTTAGTGCTTTTCTGGAAATTAACAAAGTGTTTTAACATTTTGGCAACATGAATTTTTAAAAAAGCAGGTTACCACTAAAACTATTTGAATGTATTCATTGAATAAAATAACATCTAAAGGCTATCTACAAATTTGTTATGCACTGTAGTTTCTAATTGGTGAATTCGAACCAACTGAAATGGTCTCACCAAAACTGATTCTTCTCATGATTCCTGCTTAAGGTATAATCTCTCTAATCGCATAAAAATTGAGTATCAGATTGATATATTTTTTACCCAATTCAATATGGCGAGGAAATTATCAATTGAGGCTAAAACTGGTGTTCAGTTCCTGCTACTCTTAATCTGTGTCAGTTTTATAAATTTGATACTTACTTTTATCCTGATATGAAGTATGAGGTTGATATAATGTCAACCAATTCTATAATTTTCTTCTACTCTTAAATATGAACCTCCTTACTTCTTACAAGATTGTTACACTAGTTTAAAGGCAATAAAATGCAGCCAATCATAGGCATTTATTTCCTTCTAATCGAGGAGATGAGCGTGTATAGTTTTGGCAAGACAGATACACTAGTTTCAAGGCAATACAATACAGCAGCAAGGGGAAAAAACGAAGGTCATCCACAAAATACTCCCCAAGGTTACCTAGAATTGGTATGTCAGCCATTCTTTCGTTCTTATCGTGGCCTCCAGGATCGATAAAAAAATCTGAATGCTTACTGTGATTCCGAATTTTCACATAAGGATTTATGTTTTCTACATAAAACTATTTATTTCTGATGCAGTAAAGACACATGAAACTTGCTTGAACAGATTATTTCTTCTCTCTTTAATATATATATATGGGTAAAATGTCCATGTGCCATCGTGAAAGTTGACGATGTATCTATCCACTCTACTGTTATTCACATTGCCTTATTTAGGGAGCTGAAGGAAATAAATATTTTGAAAATTCAAGATTCGACCGTCCAACAAAAAGTTTAATCCAGCGCGAAATTAGCCTCACATCGCCAGACAGATAATCGCTATGACTTTCATCTGTGAAACATAAAATCTGTTATTTCATACAATACGATATTTCATAAAATAATAAAGTTCTTTTAAATAATTCATAAAATATTATAAGCTATTTCCTGTTTTAATTTTATGAATTCTCATAATTCTATGTATTAAGTGAATTGTACACTTTAGAGTAACATAGATATTTTATATTGCCCAAACTGTAATTGGGTTCAGGCTGATTTTTCTCATGCGATTCAGTTTTATTAAATAACAAGGTGAAATTTTAATAATTTAACGTCCAGAAAAGCTTTATTTTAGGCGAATATGCTTGTCACCAAAGGTGACTAATACTATTAGACTATATTATGATTTAAATTAAATTAGGTCACTGTATTCATTTTTTTAATAGTATGTATAAACTTAATTTTATACTGTTAAAGATTTTAATTTATTCTATATTAATTTTCCATATTGAATTTTACTTTCAAGTTGATAATTGAGTTCATGATTTAAAAAAATACAGTACACATATCTTTTTTGTCAAGCAAGGAGAAAAACATCATTTTACACGTTTTATCATGTCTGTCTGAATTTAATTTTGACAGAAAAAAAAAAATCTTTTAGAAAATAAGCACCAGATTTGGGGAAATAATTCAGATTTATTTTGGGCTAAAGTAGGGAATATATATTTGAAAAATGAAAATGGATGCAAAATTCCGAATTTCTTTTCTTTACTCAACCGGTTATAATGCAACATTTCCTTCAAAATTTTTTTTTTCTTTTTCGTCTTTTTTTATTCTGGTCTATATTTTTGTGAGTGCTATTTTTAAAATGCTTAAGGCAAAATAGGCATTTACGCATCAAAATGCATGGCTTGATGGGTTAAAAAAAAGTGCACGGCCTATTCCATCTTTGTTACTTTTAAAGTCATCTAATTCCCTTTAGCCATCAACTGTTTCGCCGGATTTAATGGTTTCTTAAAAATTTTAATAAAATTATTTATGCAACTGGCTTTAGATGGCTATTTCAAGAAACTATATATGAACTTAAAATGTCATAGATATAATAGTATTATTTCCAAAAACCTTATGCATTTGCGTTTATTGTGTAATACGTCTTTCTGATTTTATGTTATCGCACCTAAAACTTTAAATATTTTAATTGAAAATAAAATTATATGGTTATATTTCAATTTTTACAAAAACGTACTTTATTGTATTATTTAAAATACGAAGTAAATTCAATCAACCAGTTTCCCAGGTTAACCACTGAAATGATTTCATAAAATGTGATTTACATAAAAAAAACCTTGAACCCTAAACAGGTTTTCAAGAAAAAATTGTCTCTCACCAATTTCCATTATCAATAAATTGAAATTTCACTGTACAGTTTATATGGAGAAATCTTCGACAAGATTTTTAACCACAAAACATTGCGCTGATTTCAGACATGTTTTTTTTTATTTATATGAAATCTCATGACACTTCTATACGTCACGAATTGAAATCTGTGTTTTTTTCCCCAATAAGGGACGTATGGCGAAATTAAATTTTGAACAGGTCTAGCCTCATCAATTGGAGCAGATTCGCCAATTTGCAGCATAGCTAACCGATCAGAATTATATCATTATCATGCAACTTTTACTTATTTCATTTAAATAATGCATTTGTTTGTTTATTGAAATTAACTTTTAATATGAAAATATTTAATTCGTCAAAGCTGGCTTACACAGTTTAATTAATCTTATTGACACTAGATGTCTTCAGAAAATATATCAATGATTTTAAAAAATCATGTCGTAGAATTTAGAATAAATACATCGAATAAAAAGAGAAGAAATTAACATTTTAAATTATGAATGTACAACAATGATTGAATATTGGTTAGCTAAGCTTGCAATATGACGAAATTAATTGGATCGAAATTTCTGGTTTTGATCGGGTTATTGACATCGAGGACTCTGTCTCTATTTTATTTTGCAATGCTTCTCAAAATTAAGTAGGGTGTGGGTATTTCATGATGTATCTAAAGGTAATAAGATATTATACGAAATAAAAATTGGAGAGATCAGTACATGAATTATTTTATATAATGTTGCCGGTGTGTATCTGTTAAAGCTTTTGAAACTTTATCAGCAAAACCGACGTAGGTTAAGTAAAGCGAAAAATTGATTTTATATAAATTTGAAATTAAATTCATTTGGTGAATGGCTTTTTGAATTTATTTTGTTAGTTCTATGATCAATATTTTCATACTCTTTGTAATTTGTTTTTAATTTGTGTTCATAGGGTCATTTCTATCTGTTTAAGACAAAAGTAAAATAACCACCATATTGTGCATTTTATTTTGATGGATTTGTTGTTGAGATGCATTTGGTAAAAAATATGATAGTTTAAAACAAAAAAAAATTTAGTTTACTGAAATTATGCTTGATATATATATGCATAAATTTCCAAGGTCCTTTTCTTCAGTCATTGTTTGTTTCTTTATTAAGAATCTTTATGTAATTGTTTTTCATTTCATTGTTTACCTTCAGTAGCAGCAGTGGCGTCTGCAGTTTAATTATTTACACAGGCAGAAGATAAATGATAGCCATTTAAAATATTAACACATTATTTATTCACTCAAATCATTTATTATAACAAATTATTTATTAAATTCAAAATGGCATATTTTTCAGTCTATGAATGGCAATATAAAAGATAGATATGAGAATCACGATCATTCATTCATATATGTGCAAAATCGAAATTTTGACTGAAGAGCAAACATAATTCTATCGACTTCACGGTGATAGCAATTTTTCTTTCGATAACTAAATTATTCAAATAAAACGGCAGTATGTATTTATTAAAACTAGCAACTTGGAAATGGAAAATTTCGCAGTCATTTTCTTATTCTGTAATTCAATTTATCCAAATGTCGTCGAATTACAAATTAAAATATATTCCAATGTTACTAATAGACGATTAAAATGCAGACTCTGGAAAAAATCTAGTGGCTAGAATAATTTTCCTCGCCTTTTCCCATTTCACTTTTTAGCTAATTATACGGTTCTTTTTTTTTTTTTTTCATAATATGTTCTTCCAATTCCTAAAATAAAATTATTTTAAGTCAATAACATATAGAACATGTCTTTACAGAACTTTAAATTTTGAATGTTAAAAATTTGTCTTTCGAGAATCGCATATTATTTGGTGGTTTTTTATTTCATTGCTTGTTTTAATTGTAATTTGGTGCAATATAATAATTATAGTTATAAACAAATTCCAGTTAAAGATAAAAATTCATGCTGCCATTTTAAATTGTCTTCCAGTAATATCAAACTTTTATTCCACAATTGGTTAAACTGAAATATAGGATTTTACGATTTTTATTTTCGAACGAAACCATATAGTATACTAAAATTATTGTTTTTGTTTGCTTATTGATGATTTCATTTTAACTTTTAGTTTATTCTGTTAGATTGGTTTCCATTAATTGTATTACATTAAAATCTCTTTTGATCATAGATTGTTAACAAACTCCTTATAATTTTTTTTTCGTAAATAGATACGCCAGAGAATATCCAGTGGTATTAAACAACTTTTTCAAGAAAATAGCAAATTTATTCCTAATATCGATGATCACTGTCAGAAAATAGATTTCATCAACAAAAAGAAATAATGCATTAATTTCTAATTCAAGTTTACACTATCTAAATTCCAGATGATCAATATCAGTAAATAGATTTCTCTTCAAAATATAAAACAAATACTCTGATTTCTAAAATTAAAGAACATCAGATTTCCAATAAAACTGACATCAGATTTTTAATAGATAACACTCAAATTTGGAACACAAAAAAATGAAATGAATAACCACATGAAATATAAATGAAAATATTATCATTTTATTACTTTTTGAAGTAACTGCTATTCATATTGAGGATTTTTGGCACTGAATCAATTTGAAAATTTTGGCATCATAGAGCGCCTTCGTCGTATATGAGATTGTAGTTTGAATCAAACTTCTAAGCATCGAGGGGCTCTTTTAGAAGAAAAGAACGAAGAGAAGTGTCAAATCCTATAGAATTCACCAATCATATTATTACAGTTTCAGCCTGCTCGTCTAGTTTCTTTAGAAAATAATTCAGTTTTTTGCTTTGATATAAAGAAGAGAACAAGGAACATTATATTTTCCATTTGATAACCGGAGAAAATCGGAATGAGTTGCTCACATTATGATTTTCATTTCGTTTTACTATCTGACTTAAGATTATCTTTAAGATTTAAGGTTATTTTAAAACTTATATTATTAAAAATATTGTGATTGTATTACAATACATTTAGTAACACAATTTTTTCTTCGTAATGGTTTCATAAATATCCATCATATATGCAATATACTTGCTATTCTTTCGATCCGTTATTTATTGGGTAAGTGTAAAAGTTCTGCCCATTTTTGGATATGCAAATTTCCAATGGAATTGGCATCACACATGAAATTGTAATGACGTAAATCATCGATCCTACATATGGATGCCTCACATATAAATGCATCGTGTCACACAAAATTAATCATCTCACAAAAAAATATCAGATTGTGTAATATGAAAAGCGAGATGGAGCATATAATACATTGTTTGTTATACGAGTTCGATAAAAAGAGTATGGCAGCCGCAGCATGCCTCAATGTTTATGGGGAGGGTGCAATAGACGAAACATGTCATCGATGGTTTCGTAAATTTAGGAAAGGAGACAGAAGCTTCCAAGATCAGGTTAGTAGTGGACGACCATCACACTTTAGAGAAGACGACATTGACCAAACCATACGGAAAAACACCAACCCAACCTTGCAAGAATTAGCGGACACCTTCAACATACAGTGGGCATCGGTCAAGAGACGGCTGGTTAAGCCGGGTTTATCGAGAAAGTTGAATCGTTTTTTTCCATATAACCTGACAGCTAATCAAGGGGATGACTGAATCGTCACCTGTGTTTCCTTCCTTCCCCGATATAAAAACACACAATTATTGACACGAATTGTGACAGGAGATGAGAAGTGCATTATTTACTGTAACGTAAAGCGTCGCAGGACTGTGTGTCATCCTTCTGATCCGTTTGCATCGACTTCTAAAGCTGAACTTCCTCCCAAGAAGATATTATTGAGTGTGTGGTGGGATGTGCAGGGAATAATTAATCGGGAGATCCTGCCACTCAACCAAATCATCAATGCTGCCCTCACTGTCTACAGTTAGACAGGCTGCATTCAAATGTGATAGCAAAGTAGCCAGGTCTCATGAATCGTCGCGGTGTTATCCTTCATCCTGATATCGCCAGGCCACATGCTGTTATCATCACTCGCCAAAAGTGACTGGGCATTTCTTGAGATTTTACCCATCTTCCAACTTGGCAACAACCTTATCATCACCTTATTTCGTGAGTTGAACAATACCTTCAGTCATAAAATCGTAGATCTTGATGCTGTAAAAACTGCCATTCAAAACTTTCTTGACTCGAAACCGCCGTAATTTTACTGCCCTTGGGATTCATCTTCTACAAGAAAGAGGGTAAGGAGTCATAGACAGCAATAAGGATTATGAGTAATCCATAAGTGCTGTTCATTTTCCGTTTATTTGCTCTTCTTTAAGGGTAATAAAAAAACAGGTAGAACTTTTACACTCACCCAATATATCGTTTTTCTTTATTATCTCAATTATCTGAGCAGGCCCCGATCTCTACATTCTATTATAATTCTTGATTAATCTCCTTATTTCTTTAGTATTTCTTAATATCAACCCTACTAGGAGCAAAGAGTTTCTTAATAGGTAAAATTAAGGCTTTAAATTAACTTAATCACTACGAATAAATTAATAGTCTTGATATTGCATTTTATTCTATTTTTTCATATATACTTTTTTCAACTCGAAAATGAATCTAAAGTAATCATTTATAATGAGTGCTCCATTTTGTTAATGAATTTTCAAATAGAAAGTAATTTCAAGTAATTCTTGAATATCTCTCATTATTTTATAAAATTAAGATTAAATGAAGATATGCAAAATCTTATGTCTCTGCTGTACTTTTTTTCGATAGCTGAATTATACATATTTCGAAATATTTTTATCATGCGCATAAAAAGAGCATGTTACTTCCCCAAGTTTTGTGGGTGAGAAAGTTTTCATTTTATTTTTTCAATAGAAAATTCTTAGTAATTTTCTTTCATTGGTAATCGCCAAATTTTGAAGCGTTCACAACTTTCACTTTACATTAAAAATTGAAAAAAAAAATAATTACTTTTGTAAACCACTTTCATTTAGTGTTTTTCGAGTTTATGAAACTATTTAAATGTAATCTAATTGATCAGCTTGTACCTTCAAAGTTCATCAAATATCAGGGACCTTTGATGATGATGATGATGATATCGTGTCCGCGTTACCATGGAAAGAAGGTGCAATAGCTTCTGAGGGTAAAGACCCCTGAATACCCTAAGGCAGAAGTCTGGCTTCTAGCTCATATGATGTCCTTCACACATTCGTTTGCATAACCCCTTTTTACAAGAAGGCTGTTTCACACACCTCACAGATAGAACACAGGAGAAAAACAACCATGCCCGAACCAGGACTGGAACCAGGGCGAATAGATCACGGCGAAGATTAGCAACCCCTAGGCCAGAATGCCAGAATCACGGACCTTTGATTTGGTTAAATCATACTTCTTGCAGCTAAATAAAACCACTTGGAAATAATTGATATCTATAATTTATTACTTTCAGTAGAAAACTTTACCCATATTTTTTCGAAATTTAGATCAAATCAAAGTGAGTCAAAATAGTCAAATTTAAATTCTTTAAATTTCCGATTCTTGATAGAGCTGGCATTTTAGTGATATTTATGGAGGTGAATAATACATGTTTTTCTCTCCACACAATGCAAAATGTGGTTTGTTTTCTCCCTTCAATGCAAAACATCTCTATTTAAAAAATTCTTTTTTAAATTCGAAAATTTACATTATACAACATTTCTGGAAGTATTTTGCCTCTAAAAATTATAGAAATTTGTAGAAAACAATATGCATCAAGCTTCTAATTCTACAAATAGATAACGCTGAAAAAATTTTTTGAAAAAATATCGAAGCATATTTACACAATTACCTCTGAAATTGAAAATCACGCTTTTCTTAAAAGGAGCCATTCAGAATAATAACCCTCACCAACTTCTCGTGAAGTTAAAATGAATAGAATTCGAAGCTTATCGAACATATTGTTTCTATAAAGTCCGCGAAAAGGCTTCATTGCATCTTTACGGTGTTTAAAAGAAACCTTCGATCATGATGATGCTTCTTTCTTCCTCGAGGCAGCTGCTTTCATAAAGAAAGTTGTTAAAACGAATATTGCAATGTTTTGTTTGCTTGCAACACTAAATGATATTCTTCAGAAAATTCTTCTCTTTATATTCAAATAATGATGAAGATGAAAAACATTCTTTTACCTGCAATGTTTAGTTTTCACAAGTACCAAAACCAAGTAATATCAGACATCTTTTGATAGACTTATTGTTATATGAATGCAATAACGTGTCTCAAGTATTTTAATTTTACAAAATGTTTCCCAATGCGAAAGAAAATAAACAGGAAAAAACATGGAAAAAAACATCATAGAGTAATTTTCAATTATTTCCAAACATTTTTCGTTTTGTTCTGATTGAGTCTGTTAACAAATAAGTATCGGCTCTTCGCGCACTAATGAACTTTTGTTGACTCTTGCTGATAGATGAATTTTAACTATTGAAGAGAGATTGGAAACTTCTGAATCATGTACTCTTTAAAAAAAATTGAGTTACTGTAGCATTTGAAAATAGTTTTGCTCTTTAAATTATCTTAAATCGTAAAAAATAATAAACAAGAAATACCACTACTATATTTTTTTCGATTTTCTTCTATAGGAAGAGGAGTTGTCGACATTGCGAGACAGGAAAGAAATTGCATCTGAAAAGTAAGAGCCACAGTAAATACTAAACTGAGTTTAAATTGTTTGGTAAAAAGAGAAGGAAGAGTCCAAATAAATAAATGTCGCAATTTTTTCTGTTTGTAGAACTTAGAAGACTCGCTAAGAAAGAAAAATTAGAATTCGTTCTCTGTGTTTGGATGTTCAAAACTCAGACTTAGTAGAAGACAGATTAAAATATTTCATATCCAAATGTCAAATTTTATATTAGTATCAAAACATCAAGCTTAGATCTTCGTAATTAAAGATAAAATTGTAAATTTAGCTATAAAGTCAAAAAATATTTCACCTCAGAAGCACCACAATATTGCATAAAATTTAGGAATTATTGAAAAATCATGTGAATATCGATGTTGTATTAACCATATTATATAATATGTAATAATAAAAGTACTGAAATATTTAAAAGCATTAATAGAGAAAATTTTTGGCATAAAAGTATTAGTGTTTTTATGCCTTCTTATAACTTAATAATACAGTTAAGATTTTATTCCAAAAAGTAACAGGAACCATTATCATTAAAATGCAGCTTATTACATAATATTGCAAAATAGTGTGAAAATAATAATGAAAACTATACATTGAACAATAAACTGTAAATTACATATTGCGAAACCTATATTACAAATTCTACGTTGAAAAATTATGAACAATATTGTTAAAATCATACAGTAAATTCTGTATTTTATCAACGTCGTAATGATGAAATCCTTAAGTGTGTAATTAAAAATACAATACTAAAGCTTATTTTTCATTTTTATGGGATTTACCTGTAGTAATCAAGCAACCTAGAATAATTTTTATATCTTGTCTTTTATTTATTTATTTATTTATTTAATGTAAATTGATGTTAGAAAATGTAAGAAAATTAAATAAAGAAATTGAAAAAAAGCAAAATAAAATATAACCGCGCATCCAAAATTTTGCTTTTGAAAAATTCTTCATCCAAGTTTTATTATAAATATAAAATAACTGAATTATTATATTTAAGCAAATTACCAAAAAAATTTTTTGCAAAAATGTTTTTTCGTGCAACCATTTTTTTTTACAATGAAATATTTAAATATTTTTTCTAAATATTACATTTCAGTTTTCATAAATTAAATAAAGGAGTAGATAGTATCGGAAATATAATAAAGTCAATACCTCGAATATATGAAAACTATTAATTTTGACTCCAATTTCTATAATTTGTTCAAAAAGCAAAAACAATTAAGTGCAAAATTTTTTGATTTCAAAATATATTTTTAAATTTTAAAATAAATCATTGGTATAAAAAAATAAAATTAGATATGGAAGAAACGATATCCCGATGGAACCAGAAACGCAATTACCATAATCGGGATCCGGGAATTACCATAATCGGGACAGGGCCTTGCTGGTCATGTGGTTGCCACGCCGCTTGCAGCATGCAGGACTTAAATGTTCGAATTTGAAGGTAAGTTTAAAATAAAATTGTAGAAAATTTTAACTACGAAATAATAAAAGTGTTTTAATACTTCTGTCTCACATTGTAATAATTACAATTATTTTTGAGAATATATATATAGCATTGGGAATTATTTTGATAAATTCCGGTAAAACTATGTGATATCGTTATCCAATATTATTGAATATAACACAATTCTTAAATATTACACTGTTTCAAGATTGTAAAATAATACTACAGCATGTCGTGTTACTAAACTTTACAAATTTATGCAGTATTATTTACAATATTGTGTTTCTAAATTTTGCAATATTTATAATATTGCGCAACACAAGTACTACTGCTATCGATAATTGGAACAAATTCCCATCAGCACTCACCATGCAACCCCCGGGGGCACGTCGAAAAGAGGATGAGATGCTTCCGGTATGGTTGGTGGTTGGATTTCGCCACCCTGGAGGATACACGAAGTTTGGCTCCTCCCATCAATGACGGGACGTACTTCCTTCGGAAAGGGTTGTATCGTGGCCGGTGATGGCTTTTAGGACTCTACCATAGTTTCCTCCAGTGTTGCTGTTGCGGTGGTCCGGTCATTCAGTTTTCAATATCTGTGTGTCTTCGGGCGGATCGGAGAGTCAGTGATATGACTAAGCACTCACCATGTCTTCAAAAAATGCAGCAGCACAAAAATTTTCAAATTTATAATTTCATATATTCTTAAGATTTCCATTTAAATTCATGTACATCTATCATATTTCCCTTTTGAAAAATTTATTCGCTTATGATTTTAAAAAAAATATGGTAAATGCCCGATTTACTAATCTTTAAAATCGCTTTATTTGTAAGAGTTGCTGCTATAATCTCCAGCAACATTACAAATAAATGTTGACTATTACATCTCAAATTTCAACGACAGAATGTGATGCGTATACTTATCATGCTAGATAATTTATCTTATAATTGGAAGTTAAAGCTTAAGTTACATTATGCAAAAAGTTATTAACTCCAACTGGATCACTTCCAAATGTTGAATGCCACTTCCAAAAAGTTTCATTTGAAATACGAAATGCATATTGTTGTTGTTGCGGCTTATGGCACTTGTCATAGACAAGAAATCAGTAATTTTAACCCGAGTTTTAGAGTATCTTGTTTCAGTAGCGCCTTCTAGTGCCGAGAGTACGTCTTAGTTACCATGCGTCACAGTCCCTTTCCCGGGGAGTACTTCATTCCTACATTTCATTTACGCATCCCCAGATCGTAATTTAGACCTGAATCAGAGATCGATCACCTCTGACTCCATTGTTTCGATTTGTAGGACTTTGTGGCTACGACAAATTTATGCGTGCACCAGCTACTGTGTACACGCATGGTCTAAGAACAGCGGGGTTCGAGCTCACAACCCAAGGGATTCGATTCCCTACCAACTCGACTATCCTGGATTTTGAAATGCATGTAAAGTTTTGAAGTTAAAATAAAACTATTTCAACTGATAAAAGAAAAATATGTTCGAGCATAAAGCATCGTCATATAATTGTGTTAATGAGTGAAAATCAGGATTCATTCAAACATTTGACGCGTTTAGAAATTCATTATTTTAGATGGTTTAAAAGTATAATTTTAAATTTAATATTTATGATTATTTAAAACTTTATATTAAGTTATTTTTAGTTTATACTACCAGTTTCTCTACCACAAATTATTTAAATTGATAATTATATTAAACACGAGGAGTCAATCGTTTAGAAATTAAATATTTTTAAAACAAATAAAGACACTTTTACATAGAAAGTATTACAAAGATCTTGTTTTAAAAGTCCAGATGAAGTTGTGTGACATTTTACACTTATTCAGACTTGACATTAAGCTCAATGTCCATCTATGACTTGCTATAATACGTTTAAATTTGGAGAAATTGATGGTTTTTTTTTTTGTACAAACCGTTAAACGAATTCTACATATCTACATTTGTTGAAAAATTCAAGCCCGTATGATAAAGATTATATACAATTTTCACTAAATGAAATATGATTTACATAGGTTTCCTCCTTCGCATTGCGCATGGAGGAAAACTGTAAGAACATCAGTTCATTTAAAGTTAAAATTCACCCAGAACAATTCTAGAAAGACAAGTTCATTCATTGAGTAAAATGCATTATCTCTAGGAATATCTATATACTGGGACGCCCCATTCCTTGTTCGCTTACGTTCGTCAACCTCCATGGAAGTGCATAGCAGTTCTAATAATTTACTTGCTTGTAATATCTTATAATTGGCTTATAATATTTGATTGTAAAATCTTTCAGTTAGCTTACAATATTTACTTGTAATGTCTAATAATTGGCTTATAATATTTGCTTATGATGAATAATTTATTTGTTTATGATATTTTAATTCAAATCAAGACAGGAATAAGTTGTAAAAAATGTCTCTTTTGTAAACATTTGAAAAATGAATGAAACAAAAATGAAAATTATGAAAGTAAAAGACACAGGATGTAACGTTTTTAAGTTTAATTATAAAGAACCCTAAAAACCAATTATTTAGAGTGAAAGATAAAGAATTTTTATATGACATCTTAGCATAATTAGATAAATATACAATTTTGTGAATTAAATATATTCATTACTAAAAATAATTTTTAAGTATTTCAAATTCCATGAACTGTTAACATCAATTTGCATCAATAATTTAAAATTAAATGAAGTATTTGATATCAGAAATATTTATATATAATTTTGTATTCTAACATTTATATAACTAGGCAATGCTTAACAATCAAAATTGAATTTATAGTTTATTAATTCTATTTTGATAACATGTATTTCAAAAAAGTTAGAGAACATGATATTAATAAAATTGAAATAACCTCCGCAGACGGCGACTATTAATAAGATTAATTTATTCGAGGTAATCAACTTTAAAGAATTCTTATCACAAAAGAATGCCACATTATTTATATTCTATTTCATTTTAAATTATATTTTTGCAATAGTGATAGGACATTCTGAGTGTTAGCTATATACAAAATTAGGAAATTATTTTATTGCGAAATTTGACAATGCTTCTGTAGTTCGTTCTATAAATTAAAATGTATTCAACTTTATTTTGTTTATTTCGAAATGCCCTTCTTATGAAAAATTATTTAACACTTTTATTTGCTCGCTGAATTCGTCTTCTTTCATTGTTTCGATGATAATTCGACTGAGATACTTATTTAAATAACAACAGTAAACATTTGATAAGAGGATAGCATTTGTTTACGTTTTGGACGGGAAACCACATATCACAAATGCAGTGTTGCGAAATTCAATAGCTAAATAATACGATTTTTGAATGTAGAATAACATAAATATTTATACAGATTTCGATAAGATGTGATAAAAGTATCCTTATGAACCTTAAACTGGCTACTCCAACCTGCCCTAAGGCACACAGAAAAGTCTGAATGACCAGATCGCCGCAACAGCAACACTGTTGATGAGTTCTAAGCGTCATCACCGGCCACGGTACATTCCTTCCCTTGGGAAGTAGGTCCATACCGGAAGCTTCTTATCCTCAATTACGAGTCCCCCCCCTCCCTCAGTGGGAGAGTATTCAAATGAATAAAGGTGTACTGCTCATGCTATGTTATCAGACAATCGTTGCAAACTTTCATCCAATCTCATGTTGCATTTTTAATCAAACAAATTATTGACACATTAGTGATGTTCATATTTAAAAATTTAAAAACTTTAATTGCATTTTCTGAATATTTTTTTTCTTAATTCTACTGCACGAGTATAATCATATCACAAAAAAACAATAAAGATATTTTAATAAAATTTATAATCAGTGTTTGTTATGTTATACAGCATGTAATGAATTATGGATTTGATGTTGAATGCTCCAAAAGTGGATTTATGATTGTTATATGTAAATATTGTTCAAAAAAATTCCAAAATTGCTCAGGTAATTTTTATATATTATACCCATAAATTTTATTTTTGAATATAATTATTAAATAATAGTTACACTCTAAGATATGTTACACATGTAATTGCAAAAATGAAAAACTGTAACAATATTTTTCTCTTAAGAATTCCTAATTTTAGTAAATAAATGCTAAAGTTTACACCAAAATATGTTTCTTTTTCAAAGGCTACATATATATTTAAATAATTTCGCTTCTATTCATCATTTTATCCTTATATTAATAAAAAACATCAAATAAACATTTAAAAAATTTGTTTTTTAAGTATTTACCGAGCCTAGTTGGATATCTTAATAAATTTGAGTGAAAGAAGGTTGTTTAAACAAATTAACAACATAACAAATCAATTAATTTATTATAAGAATCAAGTTTTCTCAAAGAATTTAAACAACAACAAATACAATAATTGGAAAATTATATGTCTCCCATCCAAAATACGAATTCATCACCAACGTGAGGTATCAACTTCTTGATATCTAAAAGAGACGGTATTTATTACACATTTTGATAAAACAGCCTTATTTTTTAAACGATCATTCATTAAAAGATAAGAAAAGCGCCCATTACATTTACATTTAAATCAATGATGTAAAAGCTGGACTTCAAATATAGATTTCAAATATATCTCAACAAATTAAATAAAATCACTGTAACTAAATAGCACTTGCATTTTCTGCTCGCCTTCTTGAGAAAATACGTTATTCAATCTGCTGTAGTTATTTTGTTTATATTAGTTTTTATAACACTGGTATAAATCTATTTAGCTAACGATCTTAATTTAAATGTTTCCATTAATAATCATAACTACAAGACAGAATAGTCGCAAGCAAACAAAGTTCCCAGTGTCTAAAGTGTGAGCAGTTCAGGGATGAATAATCAAATTACGGGTAATACCAAGTGTGCTTCTAATATGCCACAGAATTAACCGTCTTCCTGTTCTTGCTTCAGTATGAAATCATACAGGCCTTCCTGGGTGACTTTCATTTCTTGTAGAGCCTAAAACAAGATGTATTGCAATTTAATTATAATGTTGGGAAGCAAATACATTAAAATGAATACAACTCAAGCCTTTATTTCAAGTAGCAAGTATTAACCTTAAAGACATACAGACTTTATCTTCGGAGACACAGCAATTGACTAAGTTTTAATATACTGTGTAGAGGGGCTCCCAAAATGTACTTCTTTAAGAGGTCCAAACTAACTCTTCAGTTTAATAACAAATCATTACATTAATAAAGATTGTATCGCATTCGATCATGAATTTTATAATTTTTTTTTCTATCAAGCTTCATAAAATTCCGAGATAAAAATGCATATCTATGGTGATTTGACCTCCGTTAAAAACATCTTGTAAATGAGAGCTCATTTGGTCCCGTCATAGGCGCAGCATTTCGTTACGTGCGACCATCTTAAGTTAATTCTATTACAAAAGGCTATTTTTAAACAAAGAAATGAAAAAGCACATTCATATCACAAGGATAATGCAGAATATTACATTTTGGGCTTTTTAAAAAAAGTCTATTCATTCTTCGATTTATTGAAAAATTACAGTCGAATTCAAAGATAAGTCATCTCAACATAATGTAATATTCTGCATATTTCGAATATATTATCAAAAACTTCTTACCTGGGCGAGCAAAGCAGCTTCGTAAATATTTCCTGGCATACCACTGAAGATCAGTCTGTGAAGAAACTGTCTTCTGAGGCCGCCATACAATGATTCAGAAAAGAAATTCGTATTTCGAAATGTGTATGTAACATCCAACAGCGCCAGAGCTTGAATACCTATTAAAAGATTGAAATGACTGAAAACATAAAACGCGAGTATTTATAAAAGTAAGAGTCAGATTGTTGCATCACTAATAACCTATGTTCTCTGAACATCGAGGGTGAGAGAGAGCTCCGGAACAAAACAGTATTTATTCATAATTAAAATTCGTATTTAATTACAACTATGCTAGGAATTAAGTTAAACATTTGTGAGCCACTAGTGACCTGTCAAATTTAAAGATGAATCCACTGAATTCAGTCCGATTATTTCAATGCTGTGATTACAAGAGTCAATTCCTGTGGAAAAATTGATTGCGTAGACCAAAAAGCTTAAACAAATTAAAAAATTTACATATCTACCAACTAGAAATACTGAGAGATACTAGAGAGAACACTGAGAAATACTAGTTAATACTGAGTATTCAAGATACTTTTGTATTGTGATGGTGAATACTTTTAAGTAACGATTAACCAACCCTCTGCGGTGCAATGTTCTACTACATGGATCACCAAATTTCGCTCGCTTCTAAAATCGAATAAATGGAAAAAATGATTCACTTTTAACTTTTTTTTAATAATAAATGACAATTCAAATCAAGATGATCAATAATTCTTAGCTATAGCACGTTATGTAAAAACCAACTTTTTTCAAGAAATTTGTTAATTTTTTCTAGTAAAAAATAATTGTTAAAAAATAATTTCAATGTTATTTTGTAAGTTATATTTTAAACTATTTATTATAATTTTTTTTCATTTTTTATAAAGAAAGCATATATTTAATAATTGCATAAAATTAGCTGTTTCATCAGCTGCAACACTGAGCCAATAGTGTTACACGGCGAGTCGCTATGACGTAAAGAGAACACCTGTGTCTTCATTTCCTATATCTCCCTTTTTCGTGGAAAATGAACTCAATTCAAGGAATAGTCTTTGGGAGATTCAGAATTCTTGAAAATGTCCAACTCTTTCTATGGGTCCGAAGTTTTACTGTTTTCTTTTCTTTTTTATCAGTAATCTTGGTGGTCTTTACTTAGAACTACACAGTTTCCTGCTCTTTATTTTGAGTTTCGCTAATATTGGTTTTATATAATAGTGTAAGCCCTTTAATTATATATATATATAATGTAGCTTATTTTCTATTTTAAATGTAACTGTAGTTTTTTTTTTTTTTTTTTGTAAATTAATTGTATTTATAGCTCGGAGAGATCAACTGATTTTTTTCCGAAACACCAAAATACTTCAAAAATTGCGCTCCAATAACGAATCTTCTTTTGGAGCCTCTTCGATCATGCTAAATCTGCTACACAAGTGGAACGTAGTTTGTTTTTTTCTTTTTTAAATTCTAGAGATTTTTTACGTTTTTGCGCTTTAGTGCAATGCTCGCTTAATCGCACTTTTGAATTGAATGCTGTTGCGGCGCAGTGCACCAGGTTATGCAACTCTCCCAATATCAAAATGATAAGTACAATTTTCACAAAATTTAACCTCTGTAGGCCTAAATAGGTTATCTACAATAAATTTTAAACTCAAACAATAAATAAAAAGGGTAGTACACTCAAAGGGTTAAAAATATGTTGAACTGAAGCCATCTGAATAATAGAAATGTATAACCATTAAAATTTAAGAATTATATAAAAGTTAGCGAAATTGCAGAAGATATCTATATTGCTTTAAGTTGAATAAATTTCAGAGAAGAGTTGCTACTAAGCTGCCCCTCCCCGAATTTGCTCCCAACCTCCCCACCTTCAAGAATTTCACAATATTTCCTTAAGTAGTGTAATATTGTTAATATCGAGAAATGCCGAATGTAGTATGAACAGAGAGACATTTTTTCAAAAGGCACCAAGACTTTTGAGGAATTCCTACAGAAAAATTCTAGAACAAGATTAATTTAAGCTTACTTTTATTTGATGTTTTATTCTAAAAAAATTAACTATAGCAATAATTTAAGAGCTGAATGATATTCATCGTAATATAAATTATACGTTTTTGTAGCATTGCAGCTACAGTAATCGAACATTTTATATGCAGTAATATCGTATTATTATTCGTCATTTTGCATCTCTATACCTGAAATTGTCAACCCTCCCACCATATATTGGGTGACCAAAAGAAACCCAATCAGGTTTTATGGCAAAATAAGCTTTCAGAAAATGTAGACAAAAATACATGTTTAGCTGCGTATAAATATATAAAAAATAAATTGCTTTTGAAGAGTTCATCCAAATTTTAAATTGAAAACATATTTGTATTCTGTTTAAGAAAACTACATCGACCCTTGAGCAACCTTTGTTTTACAAAAGACTCTGCGCATTATTATTTTTCTGTTCATTGAAATTTTAATTTGTGCAAAGGAAACAATAATTCTGGGGAAAAAATTCAATATGTTATATATTTAAAGCTATTGTTTCGAGTATATTGCAATAGTTAAGTTCAAAACAGCAAAAGTTTTATCGAAATTCTATCAAATCAAAAACGCATTCTTAATTGAAATTTGGAAAGTTAAATTACGAGAATCCGAAATTAATTATAAAGGAAAACGATATTTTATCTTACCGAAGACTCAATTGCCACAATCGAACTTTAAGGCTAATGAAAAACAGACAAATTGAGGCTTAAAATATCTTCTATATATTGCTTACATTTTTTCCATATTCAGCTAGATAATTATGCTTAATTTAGAGTAAATAGTAATGGGAACCAACCTGAATACCGGAAATTCTTATATTGATCAATATTAAATTCCAGTATAAATCAACATAATAAGTCTCATACCATTTCCATTGGGGGAAAAAACAATATAATTTTACGATATCGTAAAACGATATTATATACCTTAAACATTGAGAATATATTCCAAGAAGTGCTCAGTTTTAAATTTTTCTCTGTTTGATTTTAATTATTTTCAACATTATAAAGAAACTATGTTCATACGAAATCTAATAATAAATAACAAATTATCAAGTTAAACGTCTGCAGAGAAAAGAATAATTCATAATATATTAGACATAAAATTCTCCAGAAACGCTTACAAGTAACATATACACTGTTTTATACCTTCAGTTTGATGTTATAAACATACAAATGTATATCGATTTAAAAATTATCAAGCTGTCAATGTCTGAACTGTTCAAATTTATCCATCATCTGTTATAGTGATACGCATGCTAAACATGTACAGTAGATTTGATTTCGAATGGGTGGCCGTTCTTGCATCCAGAAAAGTTTTTGGACTAAGAAATTTTAAGTACAGTAATAGGACTAACTGCTTTATGTTTAATTTGCATATTGGCTACAATATTATAAATATCTACTGTAGACGGTTGAGTTGTGGTTTTGAAGCAAGAACTATATTTGGCTATGTTGATCTAAATATAAGAAATCCTTTCTTTGGGATCAGAGCATAAAGTTATCAATTACTTACCTATTCAACCATTTGCGGCATTCTTGATTAAAAATATGTCATGCAGTTTCCTTGTGTCATCGTAAGTAGTCGCGTTGTTGATACAGAGATAAACAGATGGGTTAACGAATTTGGTTTCTCTCTGGGCAGCATTAACACCTATTTATATATTATTTTATTACTTGCAATATATTTACCAAATTCTCGCCATAAAAATTCTTTGCATCGTTTCAGATAGCCATAAGAGAATTTATATGTAAGCAAGTTTCGTCAATTTCTTAGTCTTCGTTTTGTTTCTGAAATAAAAAGAAACATAAATTTCGAATTTGATTTGGAGCGAAATACATCAATCATATTTTTGATTGAATTCATGAGTCTACTGTAATTGAGCTTTGAAATTTTTTTTCATTACACAATTAACAGAAGTAATTACCAATTTAGCGTTAGTATACATAAGTATACTAATGCTGTTGGTAATGGGTTATGATAATGGCTTTGCTTTAATGATAATGATTTTGCCAAGTTATTCGAATAAATTTGGGAAGTATTATCTTTATCACATTGAAGGAATTTAAATACACCTAATTAGAAACTTAATTATACTTAATTAGAAACTTAATTGACACTTAATTAGAAAATAGACACTTCCATCATCCGCATTACTATCAGAAATCATCTAAAAATCTTAAATGTGTCATAAAGCTCTGCCATTTCAATATTTCTAATCGCCACACAAATATCATGCAGATGGCGAATGAATTAGCACTGAAATAATGCCTTAAAGAATCAAACATCGATCACTCTATGCCGGAATTAAGAAAATGCCAAATGCTTTAAAAAAAGTCATCTACTGAAGAAAAAAGACCCTGAGTATAGAAGTTTTAGTCCTTTGCCATTTCAAGCATCATTAAACTATAACTTCTAAATTTGGCTATGAAAGGAATTGAGCCAGATTTAAGGAGACAAATATCACAGTGGCTCTTTGTGCCTTCGTAGAGCAAGACTATGTGCAGTAATAAATGATTATTGCTGGTATGAACACACAACATTCTTTAACATGCTATTATATAGACCAATTTATTTATAATATAAAGCGATTTTAGGATTGCATATCACATTTACAATAGAAGCGTTACTATTGAACTATGACGATATACGTAATACAAACGAACAAAATAAGTAGGGAAAAATAATAAGTTTATCTTCATTCTATAATGTAGCAGTTAATATTCTTTTTCTATAAAGTTTCTAATCTAGTTTAATAAATTTAATTAACGAATATATTCGGCACCAATATCTTTCACACATTAGAGAACCTAAATTCGAACCTAATTCGCAAACCAGCTCTCGTTTCATCGCTGCTCGAAACAAATGTAAAGTATTCATTCTAATTTTTGGGCTACTGTATTATCTGTCTTATTCTATACAAAAATTAAAGTAGCATTAAAACTTTTTAATAACTAGTTGGTTTTTTGATTTTCATTTTTTAGCTTTGCCTACATAAAAAAAGAAGAAAACATTAAATCATTCAAATTAGCTGAATTCCACTTTCCTACCACTAAGATCCTTAACGTGTTACTTACAAAATTGACTATTAGAGAAAACTTCCCTAGCTCAAAGTCTCAATTTTATAAGTATACTTGTAAGAGAATTGATGGATCATCAAATCTGATTTAGCACGGATTCATTATATCTTTCGGCAGAAACATTCAGCCTTTCCTTTTGAATGTGAATACAGATAGACTAATATTATGAACCCAAGATAAGGTATTGAGTCACAATTGTGAGTCAAAAAGACTCAATTAAGGATATAAGGAATCCCAACAAAAAATGCATGTCTTTTGCGAACTTTAAAACAAAGCCATTAAAGTGATCGGACTAAACTATTGCCATAAGCTGAATATGAAGCATTAGAATGTTAATTTATTCCCTCATCCACTGCAAATTCAACTTTACGAATATATCAAGATTCAATTTATTTGCTGAATATCACGAACCAGATTGAATATGTCTGGACTTTTTATGTTCTCTTTGTATTATTATTATTCCAGAATTCAGTCTCATCTTACCCATCCATATCATGAGTAAAAGTTTCATTGTTTTCTTGAATATTTAGAAATATTCTCACATAAATTGAAAGATATTCCTCCATGGAAACGCCACATCTATTAATTTACTTAAGTTTCATCTTGAAAACGTACGCAAATCATATAAGGCAAGTATTATTTATCAACAATTACTTTCTTGAGCACAAGTCTCATATACTATCATTCTTCTTTCTGTTTGCTTTATTTGCAGTGCTTTTTCTAGATAGAATTTCATGGTTTCAGCTGCTGAAATTTTGATGCTTTTTGGATATTTTCAATTGGCACAGTGGAAACTATATAAATGATCAATATCCTATATTTAGATTGGATCCTTAAATGCTTTACAGTCTTTCAAATCCTTTCGGGATAATTTTATCCAATGATGTTTAAAGCCTTATAATTTCTTATAGTTTTCTTGGAGTCTTGCAGTTTCATGCCACTGGATATCGTCTCATATAGGAATACGTCACTATGAACTGTTTAACATGCGTGTAGATCCTCATTTCTTCTTTTTGTAAGACACGCATGCCTTCATACAACTTGAAGAAATAAATAAAAATGCTGCCTTTACATCAACTGCCATAACGAGTAGAATTTGGAAGCTTAAAACAAATTAAACAGTTATAAAGCTACCATAAGAGTCTGGTCTTCTTTAAATAACCAAATACATGACACCGTTTTTACCCACCTACGAATCAGTCACACCTGATTCACACCTAAGTATTTATTTCTAGGAAAATAATTTTGAATGCAATAATTTTTGACATACTTATTGAAAGTTCATATTTTAATGATCAGCACTTGCTTTATTTCAAAACAACAACAGCGACTCTGAAAATAATGCCCGAGATCCACATACTAACATGTTTGTCCTTTTAAAATGCACAGGATTATATATTTTCATTAGAAATAACATTTGTGGGAAAATTTTTGGCTATTTTATTTTACTTTTACTGTAGCTTTGTTCATCACTACCTTATTTTAGCTGAAATTGTTTCTGTTAATCATTTAATTACAGAAAAAACTCGTTTGGTGCAATATAATTTATACATTGATTTTCGCTCCATAAAAATTGATTCAACCTAAAGTCTAAGTTATGAAACACGGTCGCCAAGTGCTCATAAGCATAAAAATAAGTTAATTCCTAAAAACCAGATTATAATTTAAAAACATGCACAATTAATATATATATTAATGGTTAGTTTTATTAGAGTTTTATATAATTTAATTCCATCAATTTCAATGGATAAAAAATACCATTGTATACAGCAAAAATACCATTTTTCGAAAAAAAAAATATTTACCTTGTAATATCTAAAGAGATCTGCAGTTCAAGTTGCTTCACCATCAGCATGTCACTTTCATTTCTACTGACCGACTGTTGCACGTCAGAAAGATATAAAGCAGTTAGAGCTCGTGGAGTTTCATCTCCCCAGCCGAAGTCGCTTCCCATTTGTGAAAGGCCAATTTCGAGCCATCTCGTTCTGTTTGGAATAGTCAGAAGGACGCAATTCTGAATATAAACTCTGAAAATTATGCAACATGATATTAATAATATCAGTAGAATGGTTTCTATGTGATTCTAATTTAATTTTAGGCTGGTGGGTCGTAGCATGTGCCGTTATCATCGGAATCATTGTTGTTGCCGTCTTTATCTCCAATATAGAAGAAATAGTTATTGAAGACGTGCCATTATTTGTGAAGAAAGTCATTTCATATAGAATTGGTTCAAGGTGGGGGAATTATTTGATTCGCAAATCGTATTGATTATGTCTTCAATTATACAATCCAAGTATAAAGAGATTTGCTGTCACTATTATTTTTCGTTATTATGTAAAATGAAAAGTTCAAAAATTTATAATATAGCACAATATTAACATTTTTAAGTCCGATTCTTTTCCAGCTATTAGAGAAGTCAAGGGGTCTTAAATCTAAATATATTATTTACACAGAATGTTTCATTGCGTCAGAAAAATTAGAAAAATACATAGATTATTATTCAATTCTAAGCTGTGATTGGCAGATTGCAATAAATGCATTTGTCAATGACAAATATATTGTTTTTGCCGATACTATGGTAAATATCATAGATTTGTAGTGTGGAATGTATTGTAGGATTCTACTACTAATTCTTGTTGCATGGCTGCTTTCAAAGATAACATTATTGGTTGTGAATATATTTTAAAGACAATACATAATAAATCTATACATGTGAAGTAAAACTCTCACCTCTGATTCTCTCATTTTTTAAGATATATATTTAACCATCTGAAATTTAGCAATAAATAATCGCAATACTTTCAGCCAATTGTCTGGGGGAGAAACGATGGTAGAATGCATGAGTCGTCCTTTATTTTTGCCAAGTATTTAATGATGTAAAAAATTTGTCCATAAACTTTGTAACGCAATTCAAAAGATAATATTTTAAATTATTCTGGTTTATATATTTGTTTCGAATATGAACGGCTATTTGATGCTGTCACGAGGAGAGTCATGTATTTTTAATATAAAACATGTTTCGGGAGAATGTATTTCGTCGTTTGGCATAGTGAATGTGCTTTAAATAGTTCAGATTTGAGATATTTCAAAGAACTTACTTTTAGGAGTTGAACCTGGTTGTCCACAATTCATCTCGTCTGAGGAATCTTCACAGTTTTCGAAAAAGTCATATCGGCCAACAATTGGTATGCAAGGACCATTATTACATTTGAAGTAAGTTGAGAGACAGTTGTTGAGATTTATGTAAAAAATTAGGATTTAAGGATTGAGATAAGTTTGTGTAGGCTCTAAAAGAATCTGTGAAACTCCTCATTTACAAAAAACCAATGTACTTCTATTATCTCCAAATATTATTAATGAACTTCAAGGACTACATCTCCTTACGGAATTTCAAATAAAAGATATAGAGTAGAATATTCTCTATATTATATTTTTCCTTAAATTGTATTTACAACATCAGAATACAATATCATCAAAACTATAATAGGAAATAAACTTTTTTCATGGTAACACAAGAAAACTCGCAAGTTTTATTTATTTATTATTTGCTGTTTAAATGATACATATTTGACGAAAAATGTGGATATCACAGAGAAAGCTCAGTATGTAATCCAATTTATGGAGACGAAATCATATATATTTAAATGCAACGAAATTTCAGGATAAATTAAGGGAATGAATCCCAATTCCGCCAAACTATTTAGACTTAAAATACAAACCAGAGGTTACAAATCTAAAAGATTTGAAGACACGCATTCACAAGGCATTTGAATACGTCGTTATGAATTTGATGAGCACATATTGAAAAAAATGAATACCAAATGGACGTTGTCCGTGATGTTAGAGGCTCACAGATTGTTGTATATTAGTGATAATATGAGATAAAACGTGTAAACTGCGAAAAACGCGTAATACAACAAAAAATGGATTGATAGCAAAACCACGGAAATAGCGGGATGCGCCGCTGGAGGGTTAAATTTAATTCTTAAGAAATGATGATTGAAAAGTAATAAAGCAAATCCATTGAATATTTCTTAATTTTATCCAAATCAAATATAAATTATAACAAATACAGTCCAAATTATTCAGTTTATCCTGAACAAGGAGGTTTTTTTCAATGATATAATTCTAACAAGAGTAAAATTTCAAAATTAAGACTTCCAAATAATAAATCCTACCCTAAATAAAGACCAAATTGTGTTTGGAATCTTCCAATCATGTTATTAAAAGTATACTGTTTGCGTAGCTTCACTTCTCTTAAACTTAATTCTTAAGCACTTCATACAGCACATGTGAAACTATAAACTAGCTACGCACAACAATAAACGAATTTTTAATTCATCAAATTTGTAAAATTTAATACTCACCATTGTTCCATAAACTAGTTTTTCACAATACTTTTCATCTGATCCATCACTGCAGTCTTTACCAGTCTTGTCGCACCACAATAATGCATCTATGCAATCACCATTTTCACAGGATAAGTCGTACTCTGAGCACTTAGATGGTCCTAAACACAGATTAGGAATTAAAGAACGATAAATATAATTTATAAACATCCCAATTTGATCGAATAGGAAGAGACAACACATTTTTTTGTTTGTTTGTTTTTTTAATATTTGAAGAGTTCTGGAAATTTAAAAATGTGAGGAAATATTTACTGAATATTACTGAATATAACATCAAATTTTTATTAGAAGCTGAAGTTTTAATTGGCTTCTTTCAGATTCAAAGTAGTACTTTTAAAATGTTGAATTCATCACTATACTCATACTTATTAAATGTATCACTGTACTAAATTTGTGCCCAGACATTGTGAAGCATCTATGTGAAGACTATATATTAACAAAAAAATTAAAGGTTACAGAAACTGCAACTGGATTATACAATCAGATTTGTATTCATTGCTATATACAAAGCATATATATAATATTGAGTGAATATTAGAATAAAATTTAATATGAATCTGAAAGCCCTTTAAAAAATATGCGAAAAGAAGAAGAGATAGAAATTGTTTTAAAAATTATAATGTTATCAAAAATATAGACTTTTTATATAGAGATGATTTTTGTGAACATATTATAAAAATTTGAAAGAAGAAAATAACTCGAAAAAACAACTAAATTGTTCACACAAAGCGATAAAAAAGGAATAGAAACTAATTATTATTAAAGATTATAAACAAATTTGTCCTTTCAGCAAAAAAAAAAAAAAATGTAAATGTCTTAAAACAAGAAATATTTTTTAGGCGAAGTGAAAGAATAATAATATATATTAATCAAAAAATCTAATTGAAGACATTTTTGTTTGAAAGGATATTATTGCTTAAAATATAGGTATTTTATTAAATAACAAATCAGTTAAACCTTAGAACGCATATTTTTAACAAACCGATCAAAAATATTGAAATGGAAACAATTTAATAAAAAAAAATCTATGGCACAACAAAAATACAAATGCAGTGCAAATAGTACTTCAAATATAAGTTATCGCAAATGCAAATTAATAAAATACATGTCAATGGATTATATATTATGGAGGAAGTATGCATTTCATACTTTCAAATTAATTATATTAAGATTTTTGATACATAAGAGAGCCAAAAATGAAACTTTCAGGCATGGAAACGAAATAGAAAAAAAATATATGGCTTATTTTGCATAATGACAGTCGATTTCTGTACATGAAATAATTCTAATAAGCATTATACTAGCAAGACAAAAAATTTGTATTTATTTTTCTTATATATATATAATATTACTGAATTTTTTATGAAATTTTATTTGCAACGAAATAAGTACAAGAATACTGTAAGATTGTGACTGAAGTAGAGCATTGACATAGTTAATTGCAACTGACTCGCTACGTCGTCTTGCATGGCGAGTCAGAGGCGGCTCTATCAATATTAGGTTTCGTTATCACGAAGTGGTAGAAGCACCGTATTGGTTCGTGAATAAGTTATTTTGCCGTTTCTGTTCTTTCATAGAAAGTGTAAACTGATGTATCCTAAATGGTGATTAAGATACGACGAATACAGTAAATAAAGCATATTTCTCTGCTGTGGTGGCTGAAAGACGTACGACAAGAACAGTAAAAATAATTTGGTGCCTGAAAGTAGACATACGATCGCAAAGGGTTGAAATTGTCTTATTGATTTGTGTTAGAATTTATAAAAATAAATCTGAGGGAAATGAAGGCTTCAATTTACTGTCAAATTTAATACATTTTTGAGTTGGCGAGTAAAATTCCTTCCTCTCATCATGCATAGCATGTTATTGCTTTTTGGTATACCAAGTGAGTGTTTGTTATACTCGGTAAAATTCGATCAATAGTGTACTTTTAGCTCCTGCGAGATTATGGTTCGCTTCCTAGAGGATGACTGTTTCTAAAAGTAACTTATATAGTTTGCTGAGATTTGGAATTGCATAGGCAAATAGGCATGTGAAAGGCAAATTGGCAAGATAAAATTAGATATGTTTTGCTACAAAAATTAAGCAGGTCTAAAAGTTTAGTGATATATATAAATGCCAAATTTCATTAAATTAGATCAATATGTCTAGAGCTTTCATAAGCAAACGCACAGTTGTTAAAATGAATTTCATGAAACAAGCTTCGCCAAAGATAGATAAATTATATATATATATATATATATATATATATATATATATATATATATATATTGCATTCATAGAGCCATTCTCTTCGCCATACTCATTATCTTTTCGAGGCCTGTTTTTTCGACTTTTACTGAATAAACGTTATTTTCTATCCTATGTTTTCTGATAATTTTTCATCAGCTTAATGCGTATTTTCCTTGTTCTAAATTTATCTTTCAAATTTGACAACGCTCTCTGCGAATATCGGTACTGATGTTACAGCGATGTTTTCTGGTTTCCATTTTTGTTTTTCTTAAAAATCTTTAAAACTCCCTAATTGCAAATTCCCACACATTGCACGCTTATATCGAATTATTGAATATAAAATTAATTACATTTTCATGCTTTTTTTTCAAGCTTTAATATGTTTGCTAAAATGTATTGTAAACCACTTTTTCGTTCTCAGTTAATTTACTACTCCCTAGATCATCAAATCCTCATGTTACCAACATGAAAATAAACTTTTAATAATGTGCTTTCACTTAAATAAAAATATATAGTTGAAATACCATTTCAACTATATATTTAATTAATTTTTACAGTTTCCAACCGTTCGCCAACTCCCTATGTTTTTGCGATTTTCCCCAACTAAACGTCTTTTGAGACGCCATGTTGTATGGTGATGCCTAATCCTCTTGATGCCTATCGTCACCCCTCTGAATTTGTCGGTCGAATTTGGCAACACAATGTTATATAACTTGAATGCTTACAATATATATTTATAGCAAATTCATTTACAGTTGTCTTAATAATCTTAATAAAATTGTCATGACGAAGAACGCCTGCATACCACTAGCGTTCAATAATTACGAAATATTAATTTTTGGAAAGAATTTAGAATTTTTTCGGGATCTATCGTGTCATCACTGGCGAGTTTTTTTTGGAGGAAAGGGGGTGGAGTCGATTAATCACTGGCAAGCGGTTAATAATATCCACAATTGAACTTGCTCTTTAGACACATTACCGTCAGTTTGATTCAACTCAAAATTTGACTGATGTCTGTACTAGAGATGTTAAATCTATGTTCCGAATTTTATCTTTCTTGCTATCTTCGTTGTGTAATAATATTAACTTTTAATCTAGCACCGGGGAAGACGAAATTTTTCTGAATGGATTTTCCTGAAGATTTGACAGACAAATTTGGTGAAAACACCGTGTTCCAAATTTCTTCCGTCTAGCTCAAAATATTTGAATTTTCATCACAGACAGACGGATATTTGCCAAAAAGTATTTATCGAAGTCGGGAAGCTCTGAAATGCGTAGATTCGTCGATATTTCGAGTTCGAATTTATTAAAGATTGCTACATTTCATCTTGCTCATACGTGAAAGTAAAATGATAGCACTTGATTAATGGACGTTTTGTTAATGATTGGTACCCAATTATCAAAACTGATTTTCTTTAAAAGTCTATAGAAAATTTGAAAATGTCCACTGCATATAATATCGAAAAGCTCAAAGTCTGAGTAGGAAAAGAATATTTGCAACGTGCTCAATTCACTCACATGCAGAGATTTATTTTTCCTTTCACATAATTCCTGATTTTTAGAAAAACTGGATTAGCGAAGTATCTAATTACACAGATACAAGTATAATTAGGCACTTTGCTTTTCTGTCTTGACTTCTGAATACGTCAAAGCTTCATAGCGTGTCTTGATTGATATTATTTGAACTGATCTTAAATAGTTATGGTATTTCGACAATTAGAATATTCTAGAGAACCTTAAAATCTTTTCAAATATTCATTCAATTTTTCAACCACTTAAAAAGAAACAACGATTTTGTCAATAAAAATTCTTATATTCATTTATAATTGGCATACAATTCTTAGTCGGCGAGAATTTTATTCCAATATAAATCTCACTGCAAAAGAATCGTTGTGTAATTCGAAAAGCGTGATAATCTTCTGCAGAGAAAAAAAAAGGGGCTTAATTTTCGCAATTCTAAGGCAAATTTTTAACTTAAATGCCTCAAAAGACGATTCGTGACTTAGTTGGATTTGAAAGACCATAAGTATTCAATGAAGCGGTAATCACTGCCATCGCCATCCATTAATACCTTTCAAACGAAAGATTCACTCGAAATTTTCAAGCTCCCTTGTGAGTAATCAATGCAAATAAGTGAAATACATCGCGAATAGACTTGCTATTCTCAGTAAGAGAAATTAACAAGCTAGTAAAAGCATGTTAACTCGCATTTGATGACAAGATCTGCACTAATGATAGGTAGTTTTCATTAACAGTTTGTGTAGTGTGAAAAGCAATGATCACTAATTACCGACTCCAGGAGCTGGCAATCAAGCTTACTTTTCGTCACTCTCCAAGTTCAAACAATATTTATGAAAGTTGCATGCGATGGTGAACAGCAGATCTTAAAACCTTTCAGTTACCTCCGTCAGTGACAGGTTTTGCTGTAAAACTGCTTGCAAAATCCTATCGCAAAGTTCCTTTCCTTCATCGACCTGAATTTTTTTTTTTTTTTGCAATTACATCGTATCATTTCGATAAAAATTCATCGGAATTCCAGATATGCCAATCGTGATTTGTTTTGCTATATCAAAATCCAACAGTGAGCTTTTAAATCATTAAATTTCAGTAGCAGTGGACTGGACGTTGCGGAGAATTTTTTTTAACTACGAGGATTGAAGATCAAGGAGTAATTTTAGTCTTCGAAGTTGTTACGTCCCATGTACAGAATGGGAATTTGATACAGTGGAAATAAAAGCGATAGTCCATATCTTTTGGGTTTTTTTTTTGTTTTAATATTTTTGACAGGAATTTGAGGTAGACATGGCAGGTAGTGGGTTCTTTTTTTTATAGAACTACGATTCTATAAGTTATGATTATTGCTTCAAAAAATAACCTGTTAATATGCTTTGGAAACTCATTGTATTAGCCCTTTGTACTCCAGAGGTGACTCAAGATCGCTGGTCAAGAAGTCCATCATTGTGAAAGCAATTTAATTTTAATTGTTGTAAAGGCTTACCTGTACCGTGATAAGAAACTGTTGATTTAATTTTTCGGGTAAATCCAAATTAAACAATATATTTTTTGGAGCAATGAATAAAGATTTGTACTAAGTTGAATTACGACTAATCACTTTTCCAAATGCAAAGGGTTAGTATGCAAGTAATTCAGGAAATTTAATCTAAAATTTTTAGATCAAGCGACTACTTCATTTGACATTACGAGAGAATGTCGATACTCTTTAGAATTCAAGTTGTATCAAAAAGAAATATTACAGCACCCGCTAGTCTCAGTAAAAACTAGCTTCAGTGTTTGCATTAGCTGTAAAGTAGTAACCGACATTTTTTTTTTAATGTTCAAAGTAGGGCATGCTGGGAAAGAGGGTTGAATAATTCCAATAACGGATTCAAGTACGAAATTTATCAAGCTGACATCCGTTCTCTAGAGGATTGATTTTTACCGAGAAAACTTGGCATTATTTAACCTTCATTCTGGATTTCATAGCACTTATCCTTGATTTGTTAACTGGAAACTAGTTTAAATAATTTCCCATGCTTTAAAGGAAAATTTAAAGCTTTTATTGTGGAATTTCATCTGTAGCTGCTATTTTAACTTAAGATGTAGGCTAATAGCTCCTAACATTAACCGTTTCTAATAAAATATTCTCTTTGGGTAAGGAATGAACTTGTATGAATGCGCTTCAAAATCAATTCTAAATTGGTTACGCTGAATGTTTACAATTAACAAGAACTAAATCTACATCTGAAGACGCGCCTTAATAGAAATAAGAATTATATAACTGTTTAAGTTCGTTGCTTGAATGCGCGATGCATTTAAAGCTAAAATTTACTCGGAAACAAACTAAACATTTTGCTATATATAGCTCAATCACAAACTTCTGTAAATTCTTCGAATGAGTGATAAGTCAAATATTTCATTTTAAAGAACAGTCTTCACACAAAAGAATAAAAACTATTAGTTTATTTCCAATTTTAAATGTCCTCGATAAATAACAAAAACAACGATATTAGTTAATCACATGGATCGCATCCAAAACACGAATTTATCACCGGCATGGGGAATCAGTTCCTTGATATCTGAAAGAAAATGCCCATTAGAAAATTAGCAAGTTATGCAATACATTTTTATACAATTCTTCCTATTGCGCATTTTCAAAAGTAAATTATTTGTACTCAAAAGACGATTCACTCACCACTTAATTTAATGCCGCAACTCGAGAGATGACTCACTTCTTTGGCGAGGAAGTCCGATGCGTGGCGATAATTATTATTTCTTTGAAAAACTCAACATTTGAAATCTCGTGTGTAGATTTCAACATTAATAAATTGCGCGAAAATAAAAGTTTCATACGCTAAAATATGGCATAATGTATAATAAATAATTTTAAGTTACAGTCAATAAATTCAAAGAGCCTCGAGTTGCTGTTTCGTCCGCGTCAAAATGGCCTCGAGGGCAAAGTGTTAAAATAACCAATTGCCTTTTGTATATTACAAGAAATACAGTAAACGAAAAATTTACTTAAGATTCATAATACAAGTCAACACAAAATTGCATTATTGAATATTAAAGGATTGTGGACAAATTAAGGAAGGCTATATTAATATTGATCCCCTATTAAACTCCTATTCACTGCAGCCAGATTAAAAAAAAATCCAGCTTTGTGATATTAAGTATACCAATACTGTTCTGGTATCGTTAGTTAAAATCTACGAATTTAAAGCACTCAATTACACGAGTAAAGGTATCTAAAGAGTGTTGAACTTTGTGAAATATCACTTATTGCAATAGTCACTGAAGATGCGAATGTTTGCCAATTTTAAGCAAGAAATTGATACAATTAACTGATAAAGTAAAGATTATATTCATTTGTAATTTATTCTTTTAATTTAAAACAAACAGATTCTCATGAAAAATATTCTACATAATCGAGAATACCGCTTCGATTGTCATATCCCTTCTAATGATCAGATTCTGGAGCTTCTGTACGAAATACAGATTTAAACTGGCAAAAGAACTCAACTACATACTACTAATATTTAATCGGCCATACATACTTCCCGAATACGGAGTAAGACGCTCTGCGTCAACTTTAGCCCTATTACTATTGGAAGCCAAGTGGAGTGTCCAAAACATTCCTTTTTCAGCATCATTGGGAATACCACCAATTGAATAAACTGGATTGTCACGATGGCCATCCAACAAAAATCTGCAAAATAGCAACAAAGATCGTTACATCGGTTTCGAGATTAAATTGCTAATGCACAAGCTTAAAGTCTTACCTGTATTTTGGATTGACTTCTTGTGCAAGTCTCATGACATCCAAGAAGTTGATCCCTTCGGCTACTTGCATTTGGATCATTTGCGATATCTCGGGGGGATAGCCATAGTTCAGAGCATACTGCACGTATATTTTTTTGCGCTTAGAATTTCTTAGTACCTCAAGAGGAGCAAGATCTAAATAAGAAAACATCAGTACAGTAATCGAGGTGAGATAATCCTCTTGCATTGTTCATTTGTGAAAGAGGGTAACCAAACTGCAAATTAAGTTTGGTCACGATTAGTCAAATCTAGAATACGCGAGAAAGCTCCGTTTTATTTTACTGCAAAATTAGCTTCATTCTTGTGAAACAATGAATTAAAAATGCCGAAAGTTAATTATGTCAAAACATTCAGAAGCGTGATTTAGAAATAAACGAGTTCATTTAGTCTTTAAACATAATTTATGTTTTTGCGCTTCCATGTTGCCCGAGCAAGATTCATCATACACCACTTCAATGAAAGAAAATGACGGGAAGTCATTTTTGGTTTATGAATATTGTGATGAAACAAGTTTAAATTATTAATATTTAAAAACCAGAAAGTTCATGGGAGAGTAAGTAATGAAAGGTGATTAATGGTACATTTTTATTTGAACATTTTAGTTTTAAATTACTTACAAGAGCTCAACTGAAAGGTTCCAAATTTACATGAACTGAATACGATTCTGTAATTAACGGGATTTTGTATCCCGTTAACAGAATCTTGCTTGAACAAGAATCAAATCAGAAACCGTTACCTGTACTGTATCGTTGGCCACAGTGGTCATTCATTTGTAGAAAACTTTGACCTGCGAGAACTGGTAATACCAAGTAGGTTGCTAATATGCCACCGAATGAACCGTCTTCCTGCTGTTGCTTCAGTATGAATTCCACGAGGCCTTTCTGGGTGATTTTCATTTCTTGTAGAGCCTGGAATAAAAGTTTTTTTTATAGCTGAATTAAAAAGATTGGGGATCAAATTAAAATGAATACAACTTTGCACTTCGCAGAAAACAAATATTAGAGGCATCCAGACTTTCTAAAGAATTGGCTACTTCGAATATACTGGGGACAGTGGCTTCCAAAATTAGGTGCCCATCTTGGAGATATTCATTTCAATACAGTGAAAGTAAGAAATAAAATTTTGAATAGCAGTTAATCCTGAAAGAATTTTTTTAACAAAGCTCCGTAAAACTACGATAGAAATGCATCCGAAAGGCGATTTAGTCTGCATTTCCAGGAAACTGGAGATTTCTTGAATTTTTAAAGCTAAAGGGACCTTTTGAACAAGAGTAACGATACTGGTTATTCTCAACTAAAATTGCAATTTTGCAAAAGGTGGCCATTGTCTCTACTCTCTACCAACAAAAGAGTATGAAGTAGGAACTTCAAACTGCAAGAAAACTTGTCATCTCTTAGAGAACGTAATCATCGATAACGTTATGCCGGATTCAACCAAATGACAAAAACTGACGACATTTAAGCGTTTGTACACCGTACTTGCGTTCATTTAGAATATAAAATGCAAAACAAGCTTGCTTAACCTACGAAATTGAGTTAGTCGTTTTTAGAGTATAAACCTATTGCATTCTTTATTAGACAAAAAATGATTTACAAATGCTCATAATGTTCTTTATTATTGACGATTGCAATGTATCATAGAAATTGTCATAATTAAAAATCCCAGATGAAAGATCCATTCGAGACGTCGCCTCGAAAAAATAGGCCCAGCATTTCATTAGATATCACCATCTGAAGAGTCAATTTCTATTACGCATAGAAAAAGTGAGTCACGAGGTTTGATGTATTCACTAAAGCGTAACATGCATCACTATTGAATAGGTATCTGCAGCTGCAAGACTGACAAATGTTTTACCAAGAGTCTTACCTGGGCAAGCAAAGCCGCTTCATAAACATTTCCTGGTAGGCTACCGGTGTTCATTCTTTGAATAAACTGTTTTCTAAATCCGTCATACATTGATGCAGCAAGGAAATTCGTATTTCGATGAATGCAAGTAGCAGTCAACAGAGCCAGCGCTTGGATATCTGTTAGAAGATAGAAATGGCTGAAGATCCAAAACAGGCATTTTCAAAGAGTAAAACTAATACATCGACAACAACAGATGTTATCTAAAACTCGAAATCTCCGTCACGAGGCAGCAAATCATTATAAATTTCTACATTTTAATACAACTACGCTAGTAGATGCATTAGGCATCTGCGAGGCATTAGTGATCTGTCGAGTTTAAGGACGATCCCTAGGAATTCAGCCGAGTTAAACTAGGTCATAGATTAGAAGAGAATTCCGGAAGAAATTGATATCCTGGACCAACTGAAAGTGGAAAGCCTAGCAAATGAAGAGTCGGGTTCCCAGGTTTCAGGATATTTGCATTAAAGTGAACATTTCCAATGGCGATTGAAGCAATATTAAAAATTTCTGGAGATTTTGCAAGAAACCACAAAACTGCACATATCTACATTGCCTCGAATTGTAGTTCCCGAGAACAACTGCTAAAGTTCGAAACCGAATATACATCCCCTCCAGGAGTTGAATGGCGTTCAATTATTTTACGGTACTGTCAATATCGACTGTATTATTAACGGGTCAGAAGTCCAGAGTTGATATTGAAGAAGTGTTACAGTAGATTTCTTGCATAGGATGAGAAAAATCTCGGATTAAGCTAGAACCGAAAATGCAACTTGAATAACCTATTAAGTGCCGAGTATACATTAATTATATTGTAAGTTTTATGTTCTTCAGAAACGCGATAAAAATAATTTGCCATTTCAAATACTTTCATCACTATTCACCTTTTGCATTTCTTCGCCGAAAGTGATCAACCACCCCTCATACATCGAGGGTCTTTGTGCCGGAAAAACTGGATTTAATGAAATCTGGTAAAATCTCATTTTATACAAGAAAATTAAGTTTGAGACAAAATAGTCCAGTATAGATTGCACTATTCCCCAAGTAAATTACATTTGAATCTTAAAGTCGCCTTTACCATAAATGGTGCTCATTTACTTAAGCAAGTTACAATAATAAAACGCGTCTCTACATATAGGTCTTCGTTTTAACTTTTTTGTATTTAAAGGAATTTATTCTTGCACAGGAAACGGCGATTCTGAAAGTTTGACGTAATGTATTCGTTAAGCCTTCATTTCGAATATAAGATTGAAGATAGTAAATTTCAGATAATGCGAAAAATCATTGAAATTTTCAGTTAAGAATTTTCTAAATTGGAACGAAATTAAATAGAGGAGCACGATATTCTACCGAATAGCATTATCGAATGCCAAGGTAAATTAAAGTGAGTGTCATGCATGTTGCTTACCCCCCCCCCCCAATCTTCGAATAAGTAAATAGTTTTTGGAATCTACTCGAATGCGTATAATTGCTCAAAAGTGAATTTCGATATCGACCAAGACAAGGAGTCCCACCGTTTCAATTAGGGAAACTATCGCTTTATATTAAAGATATTGCGCAAGATTAGATATTCTACGATGTTGAAATTAATGTGCTCAGGAAGTTGAAGAATAAGCAATAATTTAAAGAGAAGGAAGAATGATATGCGATGTTATACAGTACGTTAAATTTTCAATGCATATTTAAACACTCACGCCGATTTAGAACTGTAGTTTGATGTTTATGCTTTAAGAATTGAAAATATTTCATCGAATATTGGTTTCAAGGCTTATCTAAATGGTATTTTCTAAAGTTTAAAACGTTCAAGTTCACATGTCATACCAATACACACGCGTGCTCTCTATCGAGTAAAGACATAGTATATCGAATTTCAGGTGGATAGTCTACCAACAAAGATTTTGGGCTACGAAACCTTAAACACAGGTGAACCAGTTACTTCACGCCATGCTAACATGCTCACTGCAGTTTAGTTTCCCGCTTTAGTCGAGTTTCCCCAGTCAGCAAGTAACATATTTTCCAAACTCAAGAGGTCCTTTCATTTGTAATCGTTGGGATTAGAACAGGAAGTTGCAAATTACTTACCTATTCTACCCATGGTGGCATTTCTGCTTGTAAATATGTCGTGTAGTTTCCTTGTGTCATCATAAGTAGTAGCATTGTTGATACAGAGAGTCAGATAAACAGATGGGTTAATGAATTCAGCTGATCTATGGGCAGCATCCACACCATTACGCAACGTTTGAACCAAGTTCTCCCCATAAAAGTTCTTAGCATCTTTACAGCTAGCCATAAGAGCATTTATATACAAAGCAAGATTCGTCAGCTTCATAACTTTCGTTCCGTTTCTGAAATAAAATACTAAATTTACATAGAATTTGCAATATTGTTACTACTTATTCTAATATCGCCAGTATTGAATTGGTCACTTAATTTTAAAGGTAGTTTGTTTAAAATTCTGGCACAATAGTTTAAGATTAACCCAATTGCATTTCAAATTTATTAGATTTAACTTTCCACAAATGCGAGTCTTGCGAGAGTGACATTGAAAAGGCATCACTGAGCAATATGCGAGAGTTTATGTAAATTCCAATGAATTGCAGTTAATAAATTCCGAGTTTAACCATGTAAGGCTCCATTCCCCCCCCCAGATATGGATAAAAAATTAGTGTAAGTTAAAGATAAGCAGAAATAAAAGTCATAGATCTCAACTATCACCGTCTGTTCTGAAACTGGAAAGTCTTAACAGTGATCATTTCATGTACAACCAAGATTAAATTGAAAATTGTTCAAGTGGCGTTAATTTTACAAAACCAATTAAAAATCGTAGTCATGAATAAAATTCCATGCAACTTGGGGACGTAATTACCCGACCTCGAATTTAGTGAAAAGAGAAAAGTTATAGAATCATGCACTTCCGAGTCGGGTAAGTCATTCTTTCAGTATACAGTCATAATACAGGTACTGTTTGAGAATTTGACCTTGAAGGAATAGCAATATAGAAAAGCAAGTGTATAGTAAGCGAAAATGGCGGTTACGAGCAAAAAAAAAAATTTTAAAGAGGATTAATCAAATAAGTTTTAAATCGTCCAATTTTTACAAGAATGTGATAGAAGTCTGAAATGTATTTTCCCGACATTGCGAGTGACTAGTGTGAGCACTCTTCAGTGAAGTGAAGACTTTCAGTTTTTTTTTTTAATGTTAAAAGTCTTGCCCTCTTCCTTTGTACAAGTTGAAAAAATGTATACCCCGAAACACCCGATCAAAATTCAAAGGTTTACCAAGAAGATCTATTCATGACAGACTGAGAAAGTTGGGACCAGCGTCTACACAATACCGTAAAGAATACAAAAATAAACGAGAAGTTTTTTTTTTAATCACATGGCTAGAGTAACACGGGGAGTTCGATTTCTAAGTGTCAGAAATTTAGAAAGCAATTCTAAAAGCAGTAGAGCAATAACCCACTAAACACGACACCAGTCTATGCAGACCAGCCGTAAACGATTCCTGGTCGCTTGTATTGTCCATATTTTCTTTCCATGAGTTAACTTCGGACGCCTGGACTGAATAATAAGTGGGCATGCGAATTAAGTTAAGTCAAAGTTCAAAACGTGTGGTCTACAAAAATTTGCGAACTACTTTGAAACAAAGAAAACGGAAGCGGACTGCTCGTGTGTAATCGATGATTCTTTTGGGTCATATTGAGCGTCATTGCCAAGATTCTCTAGTTACTAGGCCAGATCAGCGAGTTTTGAAACACTAGGATTCCAAGCTGATCCTTCATTAATTGCGATGCGTACATCGGTTCGGAACGAGAGGCGAGAGTGACAATTCATGCTATCTAGAATATCCAGACACGATAAAGGTCCGATTAAGCGACATTCAGCCAAGAAAAACTTTATCAAATTCTTCAAAACAGAATACAAATCAATCTTCAGTTTGTTAGAAGCTCAGGTACCATTAGACTACAGTTCGTCTTCCGAGCAGATGGGACAGCGAGCGAATTGGGATACGAAATCAGAACACTACGAATGGGAGAAGACAGGCCTTCGAGTGCAGTTCATCTGAAAGCAAGTGTACAAATAACATCTTGTGCTGAAGACGGAACCATGTTACACGACCGATCTGCCTCGTCTACCGACAGTCAGCCCGAACTGCTCCGCTTGATGGGTTGCGATCTTAGATTTTTATGGCAAAAGAGCCAAAGCTGCCTATGCTGCGCCATTCGCTTGATGACGAATGGCTTAAGTGAAAGGAGGGTGGAGGAGTGAAGTACGCTGGCCTTAAAGTAATAGAAGCACGAGTCCGGGACGTTTCCTTTAGTGGTCAAAACTGGACACCGGAATAAAGACAAGCCTAGAGGAGAATACTACAATCCGTCTCAAAAGCTGGGAATTGACATTTTATCCATGACGAGAAACGGTCCGATGAAGCGCGATTTAAATTCGGAAAAATTTAACTGAGGCACACAATTTTCAGACAAACTGATAACTAAATTGGAATGTCAATACAAAGGATGCATGGTCCTAGTCTTTCGATTGACATCGAGATAACAATTGTTAAGACATTCTCATTAAAATTTAAGATGCTGAATTTGTGTATAGATAAAATGTGCGATTGTATTTGCATTAACGGCTAACGTCAACGATTGACCTTTCGCTAAAGAATCTTGTTGACTCGCGTGGATTCTACAATGATTATAACAAAGCTGGATATAAATTGCTTTTACGTTCAAAATTTTTGCATTCTTCGACTTTCTAACCAGTACCATACGCTCCTTAATCTTAGCTTGTAGACCGAAGCTAGTAGCAATGAAATGCAGAATCGACAATTCTGAATTTCAAAAGCATAGTTTGCTGGTGCGTGTTATTATCGAGTCATGTTTGACATGCGCCCTTAACACATTCTTGTAAATTCCATGCATTTGTTTCGAGTGAATGTTAAAATCATGTACGGCGTTGAGTATGCGATGTAAATCCCGATAACAAGAGTGCACACATTTCGAAAGTTAACCTGCAGTCAATCCATGTCGACTATCCAGCCCTAGGCCGAAAGCTTCCCCAAGATCCGCTTGATGTCTGCAAGATTGAGATCACTTGTTAAAATCAATCGAACAGTTTAAAAGCCAGCACAATTAAAGACCAAGTACGATCCCCAACCTTATGGTTTTCATGGAATTCAGAAACGGAATGCCGGTTAATAAAGGGGAGTTTGTTCAAAATATCTTGAGATAGACTTTACCTGGCAATGTCTAAAGAAAGCTGTACTTCAAGTTGTTTCACCATTAGCAAGTCGGTTTCATTTCTACTGGCCGCCTGTTGCACATTAGAGAGGTATAGAGCAGTTACAGCCCTTGGAGTTTCGTCTCCCCAACCAAAGTCGCCTTTCCTTTGCGAAATAAGCCAAGTTCGAGCCTTGTTGCGCTGATAGGAGTAGTCAGAAGGACGTAAATTTGAATATTCAATCTCAAAAGATGGCTGCACTGCATCAGGAGAGTCGGAAAGATGTGTTGTATGCAATTCTAGTTGAACTGGTAGCTGCCTGGTCGTGGTGGTAGTACGTGGAGTCGATGCGATTGGCGTTGACATACGTGACACCAATGGAAAGATTGAAGTCGAGGAAGGCGATGTGTTGTCACCTATAAAACGCACATTTTTTACAATTCAAGTTTGAAATTTCTAGATTGGAACTTAATATGCCTATGTATTGTCCAACATTAACCACGTTCATAAACTAGTTTATCATTTTGTCCTCAGTTTTAAACTTAACGAATACCATCTCCAATCAACATCTAAATTAGGATGGTACATCTGCACACATTGATTGTTACAAATGTGCTTTAAAGTTCTGAAAAAAAAAACACCACGAGGTTTTCATTCAGATTGAAAGAATTCAGCAACGTACGTTTCAGAATAAAATTCCCTGTGAAGATTTTTTTTCCTACAAGACAAATTTGGTTAAATGCCGAATATTATGAAAATGATATACATGATACAATTTAGCTAGATACGTGGAATACCATGTAGATAAATTTATCCGTAATACCTCCTCGAGGAAGCGTTAAATCAAGAATAAAGATTTCCGCCCAGTATTTTACATGCAAATGCAAGATTATATACATTAGAGTTAAAACATTAACAAAAGCCTGTCCCCTTATAAAGACAGATTTTGATTTCCTAAGCGTTCATACACAGTAACTTAGATCGGGAAGATCTTATGCCCATTTTCTGGGAATTTGGGTGCTACTTTGCAAGAATAGTCATGATTTCTCCAAACACTAGGAAAAAGTAGAACACATGGAATTTTAATGCCAACAAGAATTGCAATATATATTGAATACCAGCCTTCAATCTACCCATTTTGAGAATTGGGCTTCAAAGCACTTACTTTCTTCAGCAGAGCTTGGATTTCCACAGTTCTTTTCATCGGACGAATCTTCACAACTTTCGTAACCATCACATCGTCCGATTAGGGGTATGCAAGGTCCATTGTTGCATTTGAAGTAACTGGAAGGACAGTTGTTGGGATCTGTGGAGAAAATTCGGTTATTAAATTTCCGACATAAAATGTAGCCAGAAGTTCTTAAAGTTTTCCATCTGCATTTTAGATTTAATATGCTTGCAAAAATGAACGAATAATGCGAGTATTATTCTGGAGCAAAATCAATTTATATAATAAATTGAGCCAGGATTAAAGACTCAGTGCATTTAGATTCTCCCAATAAAAATGACGCGCTAGAACTAGGGATTGCAATACCGGAATACCGAATACCGGTATTTTGAACCATTTGTACAATTTTGTAATACCGGTATTCGCAAGTTTAAATACCGGTTTTTCGGTATTTACTAGAAATTTTTTAAAATGGTCTCCACTATATGTTCAGGTATCGCGAACATAGCAATATAGTATACGATTTGTTTTTATGTCTCCCTAACGGACGAAATTAATTAGCTAATGAATGGCTTAATTAATTGCTTAAATCTAAATTAGCGAAACATGGATTATCCCTGAAAGAAAATGTTGTATCCATAATGACTGATGGAGCAACAATTATGAAAAAAGTTGGAAAGTTGATTGGTGCAAATCAGCAGTTGTGGTATGCACATGGAATTCAATTAGGAGTAATAGATGTATTATACCAAAAATATAAAGAATAGAATCCAAATACTGAGGATATAGAAACTACGGATTCCAACTTTGAAAAGAGTAGGAGTGAGATTGATATTGACAATGTAATTGTTGAAGATATTGCTAATGAGGATGAAATATTAACCTATCAAGAATTGCTTCCTATAATTTATGAAGTTCGAAAAATTGTTAAAATATTTAAACGTTCCCCTATAAAAAGGATATATTACTAAAATATATTCTTACTGAAAATAAAACAGAATATATGTTAATATTAGATTCTAAAACAAGTTGGAACAGTTTACTCCTAATGATGGAACGATTTTTGAAACTGAGAAATCCAATCCAAAAAGCAATAATCGACTTAAACCTGTAAATTAATTTTTCAGATAGTGAATTCGGCTTAATATCCAGAACTATATCAGCTCTACTTCTAATAAAACTGACTATTGAGGCATTACGTCGAAGAGATTCTAATTTATTAACAGCTGATACAACAATAAATTTCATGTTGCAGCCACTGAAAGAACAGCACACATTAGTATCTGAAGAATTATATATTACATTCAAAAATCGCATAAAAGAAAGGCATACCGAAATAGAAAATGTCTTATGGTATTTGCATAATTCTAATGATTTTAAAAATGAAAAGAAAAGAACCAATTCAAATATGATTAAGTTAGAGTAAAGTTTCTTAAAAGTTTTTCCCAAAAACCTATCCACATTCAGAATTCGGTTCAATTATCGAAGATTATGATGTCACTACTGTATAGTGAAAAGGAATTGTCTCTTGAACAAAAATTAGAATTAGCGATAAATAAAAAGATTTCAACGAACCAAAATACAATACAGAAATCAGCTATATCCAAAACCATCCGACGAGAAATCGATTTATTTGAAGATGAGGGATTTAGAGGTAAATACTTGGAAAAAGTATATCGCGCATTGCTAACAGTACCACCAACTAACGTAGATGCCGAAAGGGCGTTTTCGATAGCTGGTCATTTTTACACTAAATTACTTTTCAGGCTTAATGATAGTACAATTGTTGCATTATGTTTTTTTAGATCGCATTTCAAAAATTTGTAATAGTACCACAAACTGAATAGTGATATTTACACTTTTTTTGCGATTTAAATAAATAAAATGCTTCTTTACTTTTTTGTGATTCTTTATATACAGTTATAAATTATAAGTTACAAATTATTTTTTGTGATATTTACACTCTAACAAAACTGGCAAATAAAAAAAAACCCCGTGTTTTCTTTCTTTTCCCAAAATTTCTAATACCGGTATTAAAACCGGTATCAAGATTTTAAAAATACCGAATACCGGTATTGAAATTTTGGTCCGGTATTGCAATCCCTAGCTAGAACCAATGAATTGCCTAGATCATGGAAGGACATTTATGCCTTAATTTCCACAAAATTTTAGGAAATGCGATATGTAATGAAAGCTACGAGTGATCGAAAGTTGATCTGCGGAATATGGTAAACAAATCGAAGAGTACATTTTCGAACTAGTCTTTGTCAAAATATCCTTAATTTCATGCTCAGTTAAATCGCGATACAATATGCCAGCAGGGAAGGCGGGAGTTTTATCAAACTATAAACTTCTCAAATTTATACCAACGACATTTTCTTCATTTCCTTACCATGAAATACAAGGATTGTATCTGGAACTGCTCAGACTTTCAAGATTGAATGCGTACCTTTGTTAAATAAGCCCGATTTTTTGCAATATTTTTCGTCTGAACCATCAACGCAGTCTTCCTGAGAGTCGCACCATAATCCTGAATCTATACATCCACCATCTTCGCAAGGGAAGTCGTATACCGAGCACTTTTGAGAACCTAGAAACAGAAAGCAGATTAACTTCATGACACGAATTTACTTGACTTTCCAATTGTACGACACATACCATTTAGAATAATTCCTTCAATAACAGGGCATTTGAGAGTTACGCGTTAAAACGATTTTTTCTTTATTACAAGTTGCCTTTATCGCAATTGTAGATTTAAAAACCAAGTAATTCGAAGCACGTCAGGCACGGCAATGTATAGGTTAAAGAATGCCTTTACTGAGGCGAAGACAATAAACTCTGCATGCTTAAATAATTTGGCAGCTTGTGTGAAAATTGGAGAATGCCTCCGCTTAACGAATACCTAATTACTCAGTTAACTGGATACAATACTACATCTCGTCAGGCATTGAAGCTACAAGCCTCTTAAAATAAAATATCGTAAGATAAAGAGACGGCCGTTTAAAATCATTGCTTCAGACTTCTAGTACCATTTCTAGCTAGAATTTCAATCGAGCTTCACTTTTTAAAAGAAATCGAAGAGTGACTCTTCCACCCATATCAATCCGCTTCTAATCCAGCTCTCAGCACTTCGAATAATTGGCTTTTATGACACTAAAATCAAATTTGAGTGGGTTTACTGATGAGAGAGTGTAATGCACAGAGTTCAAGAAGCACCGATTACAGTCTTGTTAATGCATAGTGGGTTGCATTTTCTACTTTATTTGAAAGCAGCAAGGTAGCTGCCGAGTTTGAACAAAAGCATTTAATTCAACATTCCCCAACACTTTGCATGCTAATACAACACCGTCAAGTTTAGTACTTTCCTGCAATCGGCATTACAGTTAGAAACTTATCTGTAATAGCAGTGAAAATTCAATAGTTCCAACTTGTTTTTCTCAAGATTACAGTCTATTAATACTTTGGACCGTGTGAAGTTAACTTCGGTACCGAAAAAAAAGCACAATTGTCCAAGATGTCAATATTTCCCAGTTTTCTTACCTACTTAAAAGAGGGTAACTCAATCCTTAAAATATCATGTCGATGCTATCCATACAGACTTTCACTCCGGTGGACGAGAGCATAATAATCATTACAGTTTATTAATAAATATAAATAATAGGAAAAAGATGTCAATATGAAACAACTCACCACTGGCGACAGAAACAAAAACAATTATGAAACATATAAGCACCCTCATCTTGAACTTTGGGAATGGGGGGGGGGGGTGGACTTTGTCCAAACTGCAAGTAGTGGAATAGCTACAACGTAATAGTCTTATATATAGTACTAATGATACTAATGATGTGTTATTGAGTTGAGTGAGATGGCGTTGACACGCCAAAATAATTAGCATGTCACCTTGCATGCTAATACATCATGTTTTTGTTATACAAAATTAATTTTAGCTAATACATTATTGTTTCAGTATATAAATTTATAAATTTTGATGATTCTGCTACGCCATTTTCCAAAATCGTTTAAGATCTTGAGCGGTAAGTATATTCGAATTCTTTTTGTGGTTAAGTGGAAAGGGGAAGTTCTTTAGAATTTCCTGTTAAAATATATTTAATTTTGTTTTTTACTCTATCAAAATACCTTTTTCAAATATCTTCTATCAATTATATTTAATTTTCTTTTGACAAATTCAATTATATTTTAATCAAATATATTATTTCCTTTAACACTTTCATCACATGAACTTTATGACTTCTATTGTCTATGACTCTTTCTTCAAGATTGATTCCTTCTAACCATAAAGTTTAAACAGGTGCTACATTGTATATCCATTCTGACTGCAAACTAACTGTATTGTTGGATTAATAAAAATTGGAATCTTATTTAGAAGTCTCCTCATTCTTTCTTTTTTTTTTCTTAGTAAATATCAAGCTTTAAAAAAACCCTGCGTGTCGTAATCATGCTATAGCTTTGGTTGAAGATTTTCAATGTGCATCTAGAGCAGCTTAAATAATTTTAAACTCTTTTTCAAGAGACAATTATTGATTTTTGTATATATTTGTATTTATTTATAGTTATTGTGATGTAAAATAATCATAAATAAATGTAATCATAAATTAGATATCTTCATAATAATACAGAGAGAAATGAAATGTCTTATATGACTTATTATGACTCAATTATAACTTAAAATTACTTCTTGGAACATTTATTACAGGTTTCAAGATTTTTCCAAAAGTCTAAATATTATTACACAATTTAAAATAAATATATTAAAATCCTAATGTAACTTATAAGAGGATTATCGTTTCATGTTGTTGTTGTTTTTAATGGCACTTGTCATGGGCAAGTTCGCTGTAGAAGTCAGCGATTTTCAGCCAATGGAGCGTCTCTTGTTTTAGTAGCGCCACAAGGGTCAAGATTGTGTCTTAGCTACTCAGGCATCACATTCGCTTGTAAACAGGAGAGGGGCATTCACACATCTCACAGATAGAACAGATGAAGAACAACCATGCCCGAACTGGGACTCGAACCCAGGACGCCCAGATCACGGGGAAGACGCGCTACCTCTATGCCAGGACGCCGGCTTATCATTTCATGATTATTAAAAGTACTAAGATGGCGCTACTTGAAATATCATTTGCGTCATGTCAGGATGGGTTTACCTCATCAAAGCGGTAAATATTAATTTTTTTATATCAGAACCAATGAACTCGATGCTTTTTTAATAGAACCGGGAATTGACTCTATGATATCTCAAGAAAATGGAAATTTTACCATTATAGAGGATACTTTCATAGATTAACTCTATACACGAAACAGTCTAAGTGGTCATGATGATGAATATTCCGGTTGGAGGGTTATCCTGAGCTGTTATTTGATTTGATTGTTTTTTTATGGCGCAAGGGCCAATACTGGCCAAGCTGTGCCAAACTCGAATTAACTTAAAATACAAAAAAATAAACTCATTTCAGTAAGGGGATGTAAAGTTAAAATAACAAGGTGAAAATAGAATTTTAGATATTATGCATGAAATTAATGTCAAGTAAAAATGAAAATACATTAATATGGAAAGGTTCGCCAAATATATCTTTCAAATTTGGATAATCACTGCCGAAATATTTTGCTCTTAGAAAGCGGTATTTAGGGCATTCACATATGATATGCCGAACTGAAATTATAGCATTAAATTTTGTACAAATTGGAGCTGTAACTGAATTAAGTAAATGTTTGTGAGTCTGTTATTAATACAGAACATTTTCAAATGCCTTATTTGACATCTTGAGATGGATCTAATTATGACGTGGTGTTCTCGGAAATATTTCCATTTTTAATATGAACGTCCTTTAAACTTCTAAATTTTTTATCATTTAGATTTTTAACAAAAATCAAGAAAGCTTTATTTAAATTTCAGTTTTACGGTAATGCTCTAGAAATAATCAAGAATATAAAGTATTTCCCTGCTTCTTAATTTTAGAATAAAAACTCATCTATTACTTTTCCACAAAGTCATTTATAGAATTTATTTGATCAAGCCGATATACCTCGGAGCCTTAAAATAAATGAATTCAACCTATGGTTATTTTACAGAAAGTAGAATGATTAAAAAACAACAACTCATAAATGGAAATATTATTTACGCGTAAAGTGGACACTGTTTAGAAATTTCTTTAATATTTTCTGTAATATAGAATACAGAAAATATTTTCTTGCATGTTGATTTGAAAAAGCTTCAACAATAAAAAATCATTTTTAAATATTAAATTTAAAATTAAACATTAGTTAGATATACAGATAACCAAATAATGATGATATGAAATGCATCCAAATCCTGTGTTTTCTATATGAAACAACTAGAAGCTTAAACCATGAACTCCTTTATAACTTCGAATTTCCCATTTTAGCAAGACCTAAACAATAAAAAGAGTTTTAGTGAACTAATTAATTGCATGCCACCTTAGATTAAAAGGCGCAATTGTATATAAATTTAAAAGAGGTTTTATAAAAACTAATTTAGAATATTTCAATAATAAAATGTGATTTTATATAGCTACTGAATAATTGTTATTTTTTGTATAATTTTTATGAAATTTAGAATGTTTTCTAATAATAATTATTCCTAAAAGTAATTAATCTAATGATTTTTACTGATTTTGGTTATCCAAGTACTGCATAATATTAAACAGTATTTTATATTCTTCTAATATATGGCTGATATTTTCTTATTGGATTGTACTATTTTTCTATAAACGTTGTTATAGAAATGTTTCTTTACAGCATGACATGTTCCAAAGTTAACATCAACAACAATCATTAAAAGACTGCACTTCATATTTCATCACAATCTGCATTAATACTTTGTCGTAAATGAAATATAGGGAAAGTACTCTAAAAAAAATGACACAAGCTCATTTTGAGCTAGACGGATGAAATTTGGTATACGTACTTAACATCAAATTTGTATATTTCTAACACATTTTGAAGAAACACCAATCAGAACAAGTCTGTCTGTCCTGCTGTACAAATAAAAGTGAACACGAAGAATACAAAACGAATATAATTAGATAAATAAAATTCAGTACACAGATTTAACACCTATAACTAGATACATATCGAATTTTGAAACAAATATAATAAAGGGTTGATTGATTCAAAAACATAATGACTTCAATATATTAAATGTGTTATGTAATTTTACTTATAATTGTAGTATTGTGTCAAATTTTGGTGCAATTGGATGGAAAAAAAGTGTTTAAAACATAAATTCGATTTTCGGCCAAGGATTACACCACAGATTCAGGAAAAATGAAAAATTCATGCCAAAGTTTAATAATTCATAATACCATAATACCATGCAAGGCGTCCTTTGGATTAGAGAATTTACGAGAAAGTTTGGGGAAGACCAGACTCACTGATTATTCTTTTGAGAATAAGCTCTAATGCAATGCATGCAAAACTCTGAAAACCTGTTATTAAGGAAATTTATTCGAAAAAATAAGAAGCCAGGAAAGTATGTTGGAAAGAAACTGAATTACAAAACAATTTGGAATTCCAGTTTCTAAACTTTTAAGAATATGTAGGCTTTGATTTGAAATGTGCACAATTGCTATCTTACAGAAGAGAACGCCATGTCATACCCCCGTATCCATAACCATTCTGGTTACTGACCGATTTGATGGGCATGTTACGGGAATTTTATTGAAAACCAGAATATTTACAGAAAATAAAACAAAAATAAATATGTGCTAAATTTACAAATATATAAGAAATAATAATAATAATATGAAACAGTTTACTACGATTTTCTACAATGAAATATTATAGAAAAATTATCTGGAGTAATAGTATGCATAAAGACATTATATATTAAAAAAACACATAAATTCTTTGAATATTGCATTTGTTATCATAACATAGTAGATGAAGATGCAGTTAAAAAATCTCATTTAAAATAATTTAATTAATGGTTACAAAGAAAATCTCTATGTGAAAGATATTTATGAAGGCATATGAATGTGAAGAAACTGTGTGCAAAAGGTTTGGTATTACTTGAATTAATAGAATTCATAAAATACAGTTACTCTACGACTAAAGTAATTTATCAAACATTCAATTCTTTTTTATTGGTAGACTTAAACGGAGTGTAAAAAGGAGAGTTAAAAATCGTAAAATTATAGATATAATCAAATTTTTCAATTTACATAAACTTTACATTGAAAGAAAGGCCCTTCTTCTGCATAATGGTGCTATTTCTTCACGGATTTTGCGTTAAATGTATCAATCAGAAGTTGTATTACATATTTAGCACACGCACTCATTTTGGAGCATTAGTACAGGCGAAGTGTCATTTTGAACGGAAACTGTCAGATACTTAGTCCTTATTTCATTAATTTTTGTACAAAAACTGTATGAATAAGTTTTTAAACATAAATACAGTACATTACCGAGCACACGGTTCCTGAATATCCGGTTTCCGTGTTCTCCGGCCTAATTTTCTTTGTACGTGATAAAATTAGGAAGGCAAGGCGTTGCATTAGCAATAACGCCAAGACATTGAAAACGATACCAACTGCTATGATCCTTTTATGTGTCGCATGTCAAAAACGAGTTGTGATAGGAAAAGAGCAGAGTTCTGCTCGTTGTTCGTATTTTCATCAGTGTGTAACAAAACTTAATTGATGCCACTGCATAATACTTACAGTATTCAAAAAATAAAAATTGTAAGTTTCATTCTTATCTGATGGTAACCTGTTCAACTTTGTAATCATTTAGCAGTACAAAATAAAATAAATTTGTGTCAATTTTCTTAATAATTAGGCCTTACGATTTACATAATGTTTTGTTTATATTCCCTGCATTTAAGTTAAGTATTACAGAATTTATATTAAAATTTAAACAGTTTTTATCCTTTAATTTACTTTTTCTCTAAGAAATCCTTGAAACGTGAAGTCCAATAATTATACATATATAAACTACCAGTACAGAGCCTTCGATTTAAACTGAACACATTACCGGCAACTGCTTCTATGATTCACCGGGACTCGGGCGCGTTCACATTCTACGTGGTTTGAGATAAATGGAGGATTTAGAACTCAATAAGAAGTGAGAAAATATGTATTATAACAGTGAGTTTTGTTACAAACACTTCGCCTTCAGCTCTTGGTCGGAAAGATATGAGTTCATACAACTCCAGCCTATTCGGCGTTTTTGTTATCCAGTCTGCTTTTCATCCACATTACGCCGGATAAACGCGAGTGTAATGAATGTTCTAAGTAAGATAGAATTGTGATTATTAATAATATAAATGGAAAAAGAATTAGCCATTTCTTCCCATATTTTTTCTGCATTCATTTCCCTTCACTCCTACCCATTCGTATAAATTTTATTATTTTTAAAATAATTAATCCTTTTCTGTATAAAAATATTGTACCTGTACAGACAATTGTACATATAAGAAAACCATTGCTTTAAATAAAGTTTATATTTTTTTCGGGGAAATGAGTATAAACATTCAACTTTGAAAATTAAAAACTTTTGACTCTGATTTTTTTTCTAAGTACTAAAAAAATGCTTTTATCATGTTTCATTTAGAATTGAAATTTTATCATAAATTTCAAAATATTTTTTGTTATATTTTTAGAGAATTCATTTTATATTTTTGCCATATTTTACAAGAAGACTTTCGATCTGATTTTTAAGGGCTATCAGTATCTGATTCATGTATTTATTCCAAATCATGATCAGTTTCGAGAGTTCATCATTATCAGGCGAATCTGTGCTATCACCATTTTCATTATTATCATAACACTTGGGATAGGATTTCCGAATATATGCTTTTCATGTTCATACTCCGCCAGTAACAGGATTTTAAATTTATCTGAAACGCTAATCAGTCAAGCTTCAATTTGACCCCACATCCATACTATTTAGATACCTTGTTTCATTGATTTTTGCTGTTATGATTTTTTTCTTCTAGCTCCTTTATGAAAATATAGGAATAAGTAATACATTTTATAAATTCATTGAATAATTTAAAATATAAAAAAGTGAGAAATCACGGGGTCAAGAACATCACACGTGCGTTGTCCGGTTGCTACTCCGCAATCATTCTTTCTCTAAGAGTTTAACTCGTTTCTAGTTAGTTTGAGATGAATGCAAATGAAAAGTAAAAGCCTTAAAATGTTATTTATTTAACAATTTATACGAAAAAATAGAAGAACAAATGTTTAAATTTATTCATATGAATATAAATTTGAAAGGTGGGACTGTTTTTGGAAATACAAATTCTGAAAATTTCCACACCAAATTTATTATAGAGCATATTCAGAAGTATAGCCGTTCTGCTTCTTACTGTAAATAGATCTCCGAACATTCTTGTTCTGAATAGATTGTTTCTTGGATACTGCAGGTCACACTTGCCCATCATTTTAAATCGGACATTTGTCACGCGAAGCGTCAAATTGTCTCTATAAATTCTGCCCGTTAAATATTTATAGAACGCAGAAAGTTCTACCCGCCGTCCACCGCAAGTTACACCTCTAATTCCGACCATCCATATCCCGAATCTCGTTTTGGAAAAGCTGGCTTCAATTGTCTCAGGCAGAAACATAAATTACTGCTTTATGGCTCACCAAAGACAATTAATTTCACGTCGTTCCGATGATAGGAAGACACTAAATGGGTACCTAGAAGTATAAATGATATCACACAGACATGATGTGTGTGCCATGAATTTCAAGTTAGAATAAGCTACATAAATACATGGGATCTAAGTCCAGAAATAGAAGGATAGCGCTTTATATCCAGAGCTATTTTTCATTTTGTTATAGTAAATATTTTGTAAAGACATTAATTTGTAAGAATTTTTTTCTGTTAATTTTCCATTTACAGGCTAATGAAAATACCTTTTACCGGCCCAATTCCTAAAATTGAATTAAAATTCGCTTAAAAATAGAATTTTATTTAAATTGTTTTTAAGAAATGGCTTGCTAGGAATATTAGATTCATTTAATTTTAATTAAGTTTCTTAAACTCAAATTCATGTCAATGGTTCTGTCAAAAATCGATATTTAAGCGTCAAATTTTTAATATGTCCTTACAATAAGCAAACTAATGTATACTACGATTAGTAAACTAATTATTTTTTAATATATTACTGATATACTTACTGACACAGCTGTAGCTTACAACCGTAATTTATAAATTTTAAAAGAAATGTTTTGTAGAAATTCAAAAAAAAAAAAAAAAAAAAAAAAAAAACTGGCTGATGAGTTATATTTATTTTGTGCAAAATAAATAATTATTGAAAGCACACAGAGCTATTCCCTTTTAGTCAGGGGACTAGTCAAATATAATAAAATTTGCAAGGCCATTTTCAGTCATACTTTGCAGCCTTCGACCATTCCATGTCTGTAAAAATCTCTTATTCAGATACTGCAGAGTAAATATCGGAGTTTTCCTTGAATATTCAGATGAACAAGATGAAGAACAGGGTCAAACATACATGATAATTTGTCCGTGAACAAATTATTGGTGGTGACAGTTGTTAAGTCGCCTCGTTTGCGTGCTGTAGAAAGTGAAGAACGGAGAGCCATTTTTGTTATAAAATGTGTCTAATCTAAAAAACTTTCAAAAAAAGAACTTAAAAAATTCGGTGCCTGTTCTGATCATATAAAACAGCGAGACAGATATGATTCGTAGAAATCCGTGCAAGTCATTGCCGTTGCCAAATTGAGATATCCATTATCCAATAGAAACATAAAATACAATAATCAATGGATTGAGTTCTAAGTTCTGTATGCAATTATTGTTGTTTGGAAGTCTATTTGTCAAAAATTATTTTTTTTCTCTGTATTTATTCGTCTGTCTGTATGTACGTGATTACTCATTTGAAACTATTGTTTAATTATTCATTGTTAATTGAATTAATTAGAAGATTGTTAATTAAAGCAATTGTTATTACAAAAACAACGCATTTCTTAGAAGAATATAAAAAGTGATATATTACAAGGAATCATCTTCCCTATTAAATTCCTGGTACACAATTTTAAGATTACATGTTATTTTATTTAATCACTGTTAATGAAAATAGATATATTGCACAGAATCTTTTAACGTTAATCATGATTTTAAATAATGTTGCTCTATAAGGTAGTAAAAAAGAATAGAAGCAAACAGAAAGAAAAAATATAAATGTAAAAATAATATACCAAACATTTTCATGTAAGCATTTATTTTTAATGGGCTTCATATATTAATCACCGTCTCAGTGATTTTAATAATTTATATAAAAGGCAATCTATTTCATTTTGAAAATTACCATAAAAAGCCACGTCTACGAGCAATGTCTAAAAATTCTAACTATTTTTTCATCGGTATCCATTTAATACTTCAATTCAGTTATAAGAAATATTGATATCAGGATACAGTATTTTAAATAAATATATCCAATTTTCAAACTAAAAATAGTTCTTTTTATTAGTAATTCTTAAACATACGAGGGTTTCAGAATTAGATAATTAAAATATTTCATTTTGAATCCCTTAAGTGTAACTAAATATTCATAAAGGACAGAAAAAGGAAAATGAGAAGCTATATGTTTTCATTATTGTAATTTGAAATTCCATTAAATAAAAATTCCATGAATTCAGCTTTAAGACAAAATTTCTTCATGAAATTCATATAAGATTTTTCTTTAAAACTTAGTCATAAATTTTTATTGAGTTAATTTACATATTATATTACCCAAAATATATACATATTGGCTAATATCAAAACATATGAAGCAATTTAAACAATATTTCAGAAATATGTAGATAAATTTAATATTAAAAAGCGATTGAACAACTTCTTTCCTCTCTCGCTTTCTTATTTTGATATTAATTTTATTGATCTCAAAGAAGTTTTCATTATAAGTTTCACAATGTGGGATATTGGCGAGTGAATTTAGAAATCTGTTCTCAATGAGGTATCATTATTTAATTTAAATATAATATTTTTAAATTAAAGGAAATATTAAGTAAGGAAACAAGAAGAAACATAAGAATGAAAATGTTGCTATCAACTAAATATCTATTATATTTAGTCCATCAGAATTAATAAAGTTCTTTTTTTATTTTATAAAATATCAAAATCTGTTGTCGATATATATATATATATATATATATATATATATATATATATATATATATATATATATATATATTATTGGATATATATAATATTAAATTCATTTTAGAGCCGATAAACAAAGAAATGATAAATTGTTTAAAGAATCTTCCTGAATAGTTTAGAGATTCATTAGACATTTACAGTTAATTTTCAATTGATCGTATCTATCAACTGAAACAAATTAAAAAATTGCTTATAAGAATATTTTAATATATTTTAATAAATTTACTGAGAAACTTTGCTATAAATAGAATGGAAATGCTAGATTCTTAGTTCTGGGGTTGATGATTTATCATGTCATTTTTACCTGAGAAATTAAAATCAAAAGCAAAATTAAACTAATTAAATTAAGGAAAACTAATTAAATTTAAAATTTCATATATTAAGAATTTAATATTTCATTCATTGTTTTTGAAAATTTTATTTTTTAATTGGCTACTTTTGGCATTTTTTTTATAATATGCGTTTTTTTTTAAAAACTTTATTTAGAAATATTCAATTTTGGTGCACTGAAATATTATTATAGATTGTGAATTTTCTGGTTATCAGCACATTCAACATTGATTGTTCTGAAAATTTAATATAAACAATTCAAAATAAAATGAATTCTTTTTTTACTTGAAAAAATTTGTAAGCTTTCATTTTTTTAGTATACGGTTAAATTGATTGGATGTGTTGGATGGATTGGAAAATGAGAAATTGATTAGAAACTGCTTAATATTTGGCTAGTAAATTCCTAGACAAGGTACGCTCCTTAAAGTGACAGGGCTTTCAAAAAACAGAGACTAAAATTCAAAATTTAAAAATTGTATATAGAAATCAGCAAAATTGAGTTATCCTACAGTTCTGACATAAAGCTTTGTCTTTTGAACTATCTCTCTTGTTCTACCTCTTTAATAAATGAGTTATCCCTCATTCTCCTCATAAAATTGTCAATCTTACGTAAGGCCGAGAATACCATGATAGTTCAGAATTTTATTTTCAGATTCTCATAGGCACTTCTATAATGATTGCATAGAACTGAAAATCAATACTTACGAAATATCAACCCTTCGGCCTGAATCAAGTGTTTTTAGAGAATCTCGTGTGCGATCTTTAACAAATAATACACAAATACTAGAAAGTCTTATATGCATTTTGGACACCGTTTTACCATCTGATTGAAACCAAAATTAAACATAGCGATATAGTTGTGATCACAAAATCTCATAACGGTTTCAATTTATTAAAGTCATTTGATTTTTGAATAACTGTGTTTGCACGAATAATAAAGCACGTATCAGCAACTGGTCAACCTCAGAATATGTGATTCAAAATTTGTTAGAAATCGATATTTTATGTGATTAATTAATTAGGTGATTAGGTAAGACTATGAATCAAATTTCATTTTCTGTAAATTCTTATGTTTTTGAATAGTCGTGTTTAAAAGCATGCTTAAATACGGACCGAGAGACAGTAGACCCATATTGATTTAATTCTAAATTCGATACAGATCTAAGTTTTAGATCCTTTATTTGCCAAATTTCACTTATCTAGCTTTTTACATTTTTTATCTAACGTGATCACTTGTACTTTGGTAGTTGCCGACGCATAAATTCTTTAAATGTATTTCATTCAGCATTTGAAGAACATTTACACATTTAGTAATAAGACTATATACTGAATTTCATTCATTCAGCTCAAACAGTTTTTGAATTACCGTGTTAATAGTTTGACAGAGCAACAGGCAGATATAGTTCCATGAAATTATTTGATTGTTTAAGACTCAAGGAGGTTTGAAATTTGGATATTTGTCAAAATCTCTTCAAATTTTTCACGATTATAATACTTTTTCTTTGTACATTCTTTGCATGAGAACGCAATAAGTAGTTGAAATTGTCTTTGGTTATTATTGTGTTGTTCAAACTATAATATTTTGCTTCCTTTGTCCAGAAAACGAAGCATACAAAACCTTAAAGCAATCGTTTATAATGTTTAAAAAACAGCAATATATTAATTATAAATATTTAAGTAAAAACCGAGTTGAAGACATTAACCGAGACACTATTTAAATTTGTTGCATATATATTAAAACAATTATTATGAATAACCATTATATCAAATTTCTCGAATCTCGAAGCCTCAGACAATGTAGCCATGGTCTTGTTAGGTTATGAATTTCTTAATAGATTTTACTCTATGCATTCCTTTCTGGCAGCTATATCCAGCTCTATTTGCCGGCTACTCTCTTACATAACACCGGAGCTTGAGAACCGAGTGTTTCATGAACCATAGATACCCTTCATGTTGGAAACTGTTACCGAGTATCATAAATTCCTGTAGTAAGCCTCGAGAACGAAGCGTTTCAATTTCCCGGAATTACTTGGCTCCCCATATTATGATGAAAACTTGTGATTATAGAGCCGCTTCAGTTGTAACACTAACCACCGCATCATCCAATCCTAAGCGATTCACCATAGAATGAATGTTTTGGGTGGAAGGGACATTCAGTGCTTGCAGGGAGATTGAAGGTCGTTAAACGGGGGGGGGGGGGTTGACTTGAAAATGGGTGGTTACGCGTGTGAGAACATGCACTTGTTTAGCTTAATTCCATGCTAATAGTGATCTTATGAGTCACGCTTCTACTTTTTAAATCCATATAGCATAATAGTATGAGACAGTTTTTGTAAAGGCATTATGAGGAAGAGGTTCGTCGGAATCGTTACACAACCTTATGTAGTTTTAGAAAATGTATGTGTTGTATGTAGTTTTAGAAAAATATGACTAAAACAGAGAAAATCGAAAAAAAAAAAAAATGTTTCAATTTAACGTGTTCTATAAAAATTCTACATAAATATTAGCTAAATAAGCAATAAAAATAAAGTAGGCTATTTGAGAAAATAGCAAAACACTGATAAATGCTTTCAAAAAATTTATACACAAATTGTTATAAATTAAAATCTAATGATGCTTGTCTTTATTAATATCGCTTTCAACTAATAAAATTATATGTATGCCTTATTTTAAATTGGCAGAAAGACAAAAAAAAAGTTTGCAATTTTTATAAATGAAATTTTAGGTTTTTCAAACTAATAGAAAAATTGATTTGCTTAAAAATCTTTTTATCTTTAAATTACAAAGTTCAGAGTTTAATCGATAAATTGAAATCTGATATTTACAAATTTCATTTTATTTGTTTTTAATCTATTAGCACAAGTACGATATATGCCGGCGTCCTTGCATAGGGGTAGCACATCTTTCCCGTGACTGAGCGTCCCGGTTCGAATCCTGGTTCGGGCATGGTTGTTCTTCATCCATGTTCTATCTGTGAGGTGTGTGAATGTGCCCCCTTGTAAAAAGGGGTTGTGCAAGCGAATGTGTCAGTTTCATCTTCATATCAGCTAGAAGTCAGACTTCTGCCGTAGGGCACTCAGGGGTCTTTACCCTCAGAAGCTACTGCACCCCCTTTCCGTGGCAACGCGGGCACGACATCGTCATCATCATCAGGAACGACATATCGTCGATATTGTTTGATATTCTAAAAGCCTGCCAGTGTAGTAAAGATACCGAAATAACGTTGTTGGGCATTTTGTGCTAATATGGTATTTTTCTCACCTCACCTTCTCTCATATTTTTCTACTTTCATTTCTAGAATTGTATACCCAAAGTTCCAAATTCTTATAAAAAATTCAGTTCCTTACTGTGAAAATTTTCACGTACTATTTTTTACAAAATCTATCTGTAAAGAAAAACTTACCCTACTTTTTCTTGTCATGGAAGCGAAGTCAGAATGATAAATCTAGCGCATTCCCAGAAGGAAAGAAAAATTTTGCTTAAAAAGAACCAAAACTACAGGAAAAAAGTAATACAGAAATAACTCTCTCCCAAAAGCCATTTTCTATCGCTTCAGTACCATTCCTTTTGCAGGTAGTAGATTTTCCGCTTGGGTGTCCCGATGGTAGTTTCTTTCGATTCAACCGAATGAAATGGCGCAACTCCGTCTAGAATTTTTTTTCTAAATCTCCTTTTGCTTCCTCTTTGACCTTTCTATAGTGTATTTTCACCCAATAGGTAATGGTGCGTAGTTATGAATGTCAGTCTCTGTTTCAAACAGTTTCTACTTCTGCTGTCAGTATTAACATTTACGAAACTCACAACTTCACTTATGCTTGAACGACACAGTAAAATTAATATAAATATTATCTTTCGGTAGATATATTTTGCAAAATGGCTTGATTTGTCATTCATTTGGTAGACTAAATGAAATACTACTTTTGAATATTAATATTCAATTAATACTCTCAACTATCTGTAATAAATATTTTTGTGGATAAAATTTTTAGATTATTACCTAATATTTGATCAAATTCAAGATCTTACCCATGCCAATCCATTATCTCAATATGATAATAAAACAAAATCTTTTTACCAATGTCTAATGGGGTTTCTAGGATGCCCATAATATCAGAAAGACATACAATCATAGCACTCATGAGCAATTTTTTCATCATCAGCAACCCGTAATATCAGAAGTAAGGGTGATTGTAATTAAAGTTAAGGGTTTGAAGGACTGTAAAAGAAAAACTACTTAGAGTATGTTGAAGAAATCTGGTATATGTTATATTTACAATATAGGGAAATGAATTACACAATAAAAAAAAATTAGTTCAACTTTTGTCATAGGTGGCACTTTTTGATGACAATATTTTATACATTGTAATTATGACATTTTTCTTTGTAAAAATAGGAAATGCGTAATGCATTACAATATTTGTTCAATATGGGGTCCTTCAAGTCCTATCAGATGCTGTAGACAAAAGGTAGCGTAATCTATAGTAGTTTCCTGCTGAATTTCTAAGACATGTCTAGTAATGCTGCTTTTTTAAAGCATCAACAGAGTTAGGTTTGTCCTTGTACACGCGATCTTTTAAATATCCTCACAGCCAGAAATCGCAAGGATTACAATCAGGTGAACGAGGTGGTCATGCATTTTGGAAATAACTGCTAAACTGTATAATCCTCACTAAAGGTTCGGTGAAGCGTTTGTGTAACACAATGAGCAATGTGAGGTGATGCCCCATCTTGCATGAATATTGTGGAATCAAACAGTTTCTATCTTGCAAAGCAGGGATCACATTACTTTCTAAAATTTGAGTGTAACTAGTGCCTGTGACAGTGCAGCGAACTAGCCCTGTTGGTGTAAGATTTTCGAAAAAAATGGACCAATAATAAAGTCAGCAGTCATACCATTCCAAACTGTAACAGACATTGAATGCAAGGGTTTCTCAAAAATAGCTTGAGGGTTGGATGAGCCCCATATCCTACAGATATGAGTGTTGACTTGTCCAGATAAAGTAAAATACGTTTCATCAGTCCACAAGATCTTTCGAATCAATTTTTCGTCTTTATCAATTTTGGCAAGAATAAAATTGACAAAATCAATTCTTTGTTGTGGATTGCCTAGTTGCAAGTGCTGCAAATTTTTAATTTTATACTGATAACATCTTAAAATGTAGTGCAATACTTTGCGTAAGGTCGCCCATGGTTTTGATACAGTCCTTGCTTCACTTCTAGAGTTTACAAGTCGCTGATCCACTAACCCTGAATCAATTGCTTCCATAATCTCTTCCACAACTTCCTGCTTCACAGATCTTCTTCCTCTATTTTCAGGGTGCAAGCATTCCGCGTTCTCCTGTAACTTCAAATTTATTAATCATTTTCTTTAAGCCATTCACAGACATCGGTCCTTTTCTCAAATGTTTAAAACGAGAGATATTCTTTCAAAGCAGCACTGTAATTGTTATTCTTTTGGAAATAAGATTTTACTAACAGAGCACGTTCTGTCTCTGATAAAGCCATGGCTATAGCTTAAAGATACATGACTTTTATGATTATAATGGTTTTAAAATTGAAGTGGTATTCATTTTGGCATAGTACAACAGCAAAAATAACGTTCTAATAATCTTCAGCGCCATCTATTGCAAAAAAATGAACTATATATATATTTTTTATTATGTAATTCATTTCCCCATGTTGTGAAAATACTAATTTCTTCAATATATTACAAGTAATTTTTCTTTTACAGTCCTTCAAACACTTGTCTTTTAATTATAACCACCTTGTATATTACTGTGAACTATATGTAAAACTTTGATTGAAAGCCATTGTTTATATAAAATAAAATATTTATTATACTTCTTATACTATAACCTATAGAATAAATTGTACAAACTTGTACAAATAAGAGAAGTTTTATCTAGAAAGATAAAACAATCATCACACTTCAGGAGTTTTGTACCACCCACCCACCCACCCCGGTTGGATTTCAAGTTCTGTTGATTAAACTTGAATTCTCTTGAATTGAGGATTTGTATGGTGAGTTTAATGTAAATGATTTCTTGAAATGGGGAATAATGAAAAGCAAGAATTCACAGTTGTGTATTTTATGTCTAATAAAAATGTCCAGGAGATTATAAATGTATCAACAGCATTTAAAAATAATTTTATATTTCAAATATGATTCTTTTGGTGTAAAGAATTTGAAACTATTGAACTTTATCAAAGAGATTTTGAAAAAGATGACAAAAATGTCCTTTCAAAAATATCATATTTTATTAATTATTAAATAGCTTTAATCTGCAATTGTTGTTTATCGGAAACTTTTTTTAGGAATTTTCAATAAAAGAAAAATTCGTTTCTAAAAAAATTCCTTTTTTCCCATCATGTCGATATTTAAGGTCGGAGGTTATATGTTGTCTATAAATGGGAACAAACATAACTTTTTAGGAATATTCAAAAAAAGAAAAATTCGATTCTAAAAAATTCCTTTTTTTCCATCATGTCGATATTTAAGGTCGAAGGTTATATGTTGTCTATAAATGGGAACAAACATAACTTTTTAGGAATTTTCAATGAAAGAAAAATTCGATTCTAAAAAATTCCTTTTTTCCCATCATGTCGATATTTAAGGTCGGAGGTTATATGTTGTCTATAAATGGGAACAAACATAACTTTTTAGGAATTTTCAATGAAAGAAAAATTCGATTCTAAAAAATTCCTTTTTTTCCCATCATGTCGATATTTAAAGTCGGAGGTTGTATGTTGTCTATAAATGGGAACAGACATAACTTTTTAGGAATTTTCAATAAAAGAAAAATTCGATTCTAAAAAATTCCGTTTTTTCCCCATCATGTCGATATTTAAGGTCGGAGGTTATATGTTGTCTATAAATGGGAACAAACTATGCAGAAAATATTATTTACATCATAGAAGATGTTGATTTATTACTTCAGCTCTTAACTTTAAAACAGAATATTTATATTATCCATAAAAACTTTGCATTTTTTATAGCTTCTGTTTTTCTTAATACAGAGATGCGTTCTAATGTATCAAAAAAACCAAGAATAATTTTTGTATTACTTTTGAAGTTTTTACTCTTGAAAAAAATTTTAATTTGAGAATAAAACATGAAAATTCTTGCATCATTGTGTATATAAAGATTAAGTGTAAACATGTCATGCACATGTACACATCTGAATTATAAAGCATAGTGCATATTATTAATATATACATTAATACATTATAATACATTATAATACAGATAAATAATACATTATATTTAGAATAATATACTTTTAGTATATAAAATGTCATAATTGCATGACGTATATTTCAAGAAAATGTTTATTCCGAAAATAATTTAGATTGTAGAGAAATATTTTGTATCTTGATGGAATTAACAATATCTATTATATTCATGATATAAATAAACAATAACTGGAACTCTGAGGTTTTAATGAAAGATTACTTAATTTTGATTCCTAAGATACGTATTCAGTATTCAAATTTATGAAGAAAAAAATTTTTCCATAAATTAACACCGATAATATACAGATTTAAGCCGTTACTAAATTTTCAATTTAAACTTATTGAGCATATTTTACATTATACAAATAATATTAAATGACGAAGTATTTCCCATTGGAAATTTTAGTATATGTCTACTGGTCAATATGCATTTTTCTAACATTCTAACAACCCATTATTGGCAGAGCATAATTTGAAAAAATTCAATTCTATCCCCCTTCTCTCTGAAAATGATTATATATCTTTTTGATGAATTCCGCAATTTTTAAATACTAATCACATAAAAATTTATATAATTAAACTCATTCATAAGTACAGACACAATTTGTTACTAATTATTAATAAAATAAATTACATCATTTTTTCATCTCAATATTTAACTTGTGCCCTAAATTAATGTTTTTTTTAATTAAAGATTAATGAAATTAATCATGCCTAATTATTTTTCCTACCATTGGATACTAATAAAAGTGCCAAATATGTTTCATTCTACCATACATAATTTCATAAAATGTGAAATAAATGCAACTAATTCAGGAAATTAACATGCATTTCAGTAACAAGAAAAACTCCTATCTCAAACAATAGGTCTAAATGCAAAAACATCCTTTCTATTATTATTTGTTAAATGAAAAACCAATAGAATGTGGTCTTTTCGTAGAAAATATACCTGGTTGAAATAGTTTCCTTTTGAAATCTTGAAAATACGAATCCCAATGCATACTTTATTGGGCTTTATAATAATAATAAAAATAATAATAATAAAGTGAAATCACGCCGCGATGTTTTGTTTGATTTTCTTCTATGGAAAAAATATCTGTCAACATATTCAAACACGAAACTCTGTGTAGCTAAGGGAAGCCACAGCAAATACTAACTATTCATTATACTGTTATACTAAAAAAGAGAATAAGTCAGAATAAATAAAAGTTGCCATAACGCTTTTTGTAGAGCTGAGAGAACTCGCTAAGCAAGAAAAGTTAGGATTCGTCCTCTACGTATTTTAACGTGTAAAACTCGAGATAATTTGAAGACAGACATGAATATATCAAATCCGAATACTAGAGGCAAGGAAGTTTTTCAACTAGCCTCATTTCTTCCAAGAGCCATGAGTAAACTTAAAAGAATAATAAACTGACATATATGTGTTTTCAAACGAAAATTGATAAATATTTCAGAATTGAAGTCGATTTTTCGATGCGTTTTTTCGTTGGTTATTTTTACATGAGGGGCATAAATATATATATAATTATATTATGAGAGAGGTCTTTTGAGAAATAGGTATTTGATGTAAATCTATACATTAGGATATATTTCGAAAATATAAGAACTTTGTTCTATATTTGTATTATATTTGTTTTTATAAGAACTATTGCAAATATATGAGTGTTAACGATCAATGTGTGTTTTTTTTTCTTTTTACAATTTGAAAATAATTCAGTATTTTTGAGAATTTGTGTTTTAAAAAATTACATTTTTGGCATCAGGAAAGCCAACTTGCATTTTCAATGCTATGTCTGTATATGTTAACATTTCTGATGTCTTCTACTATTTTACGAATAATTAAAGTATAAAATATCAAAGCAATATGTGAATAAATAAAGATATAGTCATTTTTCTTTACTTACAACATTTTGTTTAATTTTTTTTAGTTAAGTCGATACTATTTTACTTTCAGATTGTGCATCTATTTCAATATCTGCGAGTAAATGAGTATTCCATATTTTTAATTTGTAAAAACATATAAATAATCGAACGTCATTCTGTTCTTCACGTTATTCAATATAGGGCAAGTTATCAGCCATCTAAGATTGTAAATATCAAAATAAATGTTCTATAACCAACACTTTCCTTCCAGATATCTATATTACAAGCTGATTTAATTCAAAATATTCAATATGAATTATAGCTCAACACTATTTCTATCAATATAAAATAAGGCGCATTTAACATGACAAAATAAATTACGATATTTCTGTAAAAAAAAAAAATTTCCAAATGCAATCAATGTACTTGATATTAAGCTGTAATTGTAACTGTAAGAATTCTTTTGTAAGTAAGATTTATTAAAAAGCATTTCAGGATCGATTTGTACTCTTTTTCTAATATCACCATTTCCTATCTAATTATCCGCAATTATTGAGCCGCAGAGTCCTGCTGTAGCTGTAGTTATAACATTGTAATAGAATACGATATGTATTCCCTTCACTCTAATATTAATGCGTTCGTAAATGTCGATATACGACGTCTGTTTCATTATTTTTCAAAACCTCTCTTTTGTAATTGTAAATGGACACTTATATAATGATATTCCATAGGCAATGTAGCAGAATAATGCTAAGTCCAACATTTCAAGATTTTTCTATAAAAAGTTTTGGCCTTGAATTCATTTTTCTTTCTATTAATTTTAAAACTTTATTTAAAAGAAGAAAAACTATCTTTTAACTGTTTGGGGATCTAAAAGTAATTTATTTCTAATAATAAGACTTAGATAAAAATTTTGAGTTAGAGCTTTTCAAAATACAATGCACCATAGATAACGAAAAAGGATGTTTAGCTCATAAACATAAAATAAACAATTATAAGATTAAAAAAAATAATATAATTTTTTAAACAAAATTTGAGATTTCGCCAGCATTATTAGCACCTAAAAATGGAAAATATTCATATTTAATGTTTTTACTCTTTTTCTTTTCGAATTTTTCAAAATATTATATTCATGTTTAACGTTTTTATTTTTCCTTTCCTAATATTTTTTAAATATCACTTTTTCTTATCACTTGTTTTTCCCTAAAAAAATACTTTAATTAATATTTTTATTTTTTATCTACTTTACATGCTTCATTAAAAACTGATTTTAAGTATTTATGAAATAAAATAATTATAATTTCAATAATTTCTATATGGATATTTTTTAAGAAATCATAATTTTTATTTTCAAGTCAATAAATTTGAATAAAGGAAATCGAAATAAAAAGTTCTACTTCTTGCCTAATTTCATTTTAGTCCTTCGTTAATAAAACAATATAAATATATTGTTTACAGCTCAATATATATATATATATATATATATATATATATTGTTACGAACCTGCGATGCGGCTTCCCAGCATAGCTGGTTCCATAGGCGGACCCAAAGCTTGGCGACCATTTGGCGACTTTGGGGCCAAAACAGATTATACCCGAAACATCGAGAATTTTCCCGATCCGTCGAGTAGGAACGGATATACGCCTCGGACGTTCCTGATTGGTTGAGAGGCGTCTAGCCCCGCCTCCTGAGACCTATAAAAGGAAGCAGCCGCAGCTGCCGGGCGGTCGTGAACCGGGACGGTGAATTAAGAAGAAGTCGGAAGCGGCAGAGCAGAGCAGAGAGAGTGGACCGGTGGTGAATTGAGTCGCGAACCAGTGGAGTCGAAGAGTAGTCGGAAGCGACGGAGAGTTCGTCTTCCAGAGACTAGCGAAGCAGCGACGGAGTAGAGCTGCTGTGTATACTTTTGTATGCCGCACGTCTCGGCTGAAGATAATCGTCTTCTGTGCTGTATATAGTTGTTGTCTTTGTGCTGTCCTGTGTGTCTTCGTGTAAATAAACGTCGTTGTTTTATTTTCTACTGCCGCCTGGTGATTGAGCGTTCCCCACACCATACAACCCCCACTATCCAAACGAACCCCGGAAATTCCGAAACAATATATATATATATATATATATATATATATATATTGCGTTTCCCTTTATTTATTCATTTGTCAAAGAATTTTACATTATTTAGTGATATTAAGTAAATTTTCGATACGTAAATTAAAAATTATAAGTACAATCTATCAATCTTTTGGGCGGGGAGAAAAACCATACATTTTAATAATTATTTATTCATAATTTTGAACTGTCCATTAATATAATATTTAATGCGTCAATATTTTAAAATTCAATATATACACGAAACAAAATTGTAAATAATCATGCTTGCCGACTTCGTGTAAATAAAAATCGCTGGATTACCATCAATTTTATTTTTTAAAAATAAATCAATTTTATTTTTTTAAACAAATCAATTTTATTTTTAAAAAATAAACATTCCCTTATATATAGGAAAATTTAAATATGTATTTAAAGAATCCACAAGCAACATACATGTCTTTGAAAAGTATCAAATATAATCATTTTGGTATGTGTCGATAATGTCACAAAGGAGTTTTCTATTTTGTATTACAATTTAGGTAAGTCTTCTTAAGAAATCATATGATTTTTTCTCAAAGCTATAAAAACAAACTAGGGCATTATCAGAAATCGGAAAATATGTATATTTTATAGGACTTATACCCACATTACAATAGATTTAAAAGTTAATTATACTAAATTTTATAGATCTGTCTCTGAATGGTTTAAATTTTAAGTTTCATAAAGAGAGAAGAAATATTTTCTATATTTTATTATCGTGTCAAGGGAATTTAGGGAATTTTTTAAACAATAATAAATTTACTTCCCTCAAAAACATATTTGTTCTTTAATTATTAGACCAATGATTCGTTTTATTACCTGAATTATTTATTCGAACATTTTTTATTATAGTTTGCTCCTATTATACTCACTTCATGTCATTTTGCAATACACATAAACTTTATACGAAATTAGTTTCGTATCATTTTTATACACAAAGAATCATACTTTTTTTAAAAGTAAAACCCTTTAGATAATTATATAATATAATAATATTACGAAATCTAAAAAAAAAAAAAAAAAAAAAAAAAAAAAAAAAAATCCAACACTTTCTTATGATTGGTACGATGTCAGAATGATAAATCTATTGCAAAATAACATCTTGGGGAGTGTCTGGCCAAAAACATTAGGGTTGAAAAAGAACCAAAACTGTAAGAAAAAAGAAATACAGAAATAACTCTCGCCCAAAAGCCATTTTCTATCGCTTCGGTGCAGCTCCCTTTGCAGGTAGTAAATTTTCCGCTTAGATGTCCCGGTGGTAGTTTCTTTCGATTCAACCGAATGGAATCGTGTTAACCCCGTCTAAAATGGAATTTTTTCTACCTCCCCTTTTGACCTATTATTTGTCTCTTCTCATCCAACATTATTTAATAATGCGCAAATGTGAAAAGCCATCCTGTGCTTTTAGCAGATTCTGCTTCAGCAGCTAATGTTTACACTAGTGGAACTTGCATGCCACCCTTCACATATGCTTGAACGCCACAGAAAAGTGGGAATGTATATTCTTTGCCAGAAAACGTGTTTTGCAAATTTGACCTGATGTTCCGTCATTATGATAGTTTTGGGGCAAGCAATTTGATTCTGTCACTGAGATGCACTGAAAGATATCCATTGTAATGTACAGTACGGTATAAATACTTAGTGTCGAGTGAAGGTGCAATATTTAATGCCCAATTAAATTGTTATACTTAGTATCTGGTGAATAAAGATCTCACCATTTTGCTTAAACAAAAGTCGAAAAGGGCTCATCTCCAATCGGAGTAGAGAATACAGTTATATGAATTAAAACGATTACCGAAAGTATACTATCTAAATAATATACCATCTCGCAATATTTAGATTTACTTAATACTTTTTTTTTATATTTTACGGAATTATATTTTCAAATTACTACTAAAATTCCTGCTACGAAATAAAAAATTTTGAACTCAAAAAGATAATCTGATCTTGAATTTTATTTCTCTTTAGTATTTCTAAAATAAATAAATATAATTTCCAAAGGAAATTAATACGTTTAAATAATTTTTATTTACACATAAGTATTATTTCTCGATACACATTTTAAGGTTAAAAAAAATACCCTGAAAAAAGAAAATGCATGTACAGTTATATCAGTACCTATCTTGTTAATTGCGTTATTTATCTTTCCAAACTTTATGATAGTAAAATTTTAATAGATATTTTAATTTAAATACATTTTTCATTCAATAATTTCTTCATATGTGAATTCTTAATTTCATTTAAAACATTTAATCATTCTTCATGACTTTGCGTTTAATGTATCGAAAGTGCATTCTATTCTAAAGTAATCCTTAGGATTTTTCATTTAAAATTATTCAATATAAAGTTTCTTGCAACAGTTTTTTTTAAATAAAATGTTTAATTTAATTTCATGTTTATTATCTTTATATTGCCTTTTATGAGATGAGCATTGTGATTAAACATTTCCGAAACATTAATTTTAAAAAAAACAATTGCTGTCACTTAAAATAGTTGGATATATTCATAAAATAAATCACATTTAAAGGTCGATATCTACAAATTCATGTTATGCACTGTAGTTTCATATTTGTAAGAATGTTTACTAATAAATTTAAATCATCTGAAATGGTCTCCTTAACATTTACTACTCGAATACTTCCTGTTTAATTTACAATCTCTGTACTCACATAAAAATTGTGAATTTGGGCAGAGGTGAAAACTTCACGCCTACTTAGTTTACTATTATATCATATGGTTTATGTTTTGCAGTAGAGAGAAGAAAATTGAGTATGCATTTTGGATGTTTATTTGTGACCGTCTGAAACTAATCAGTGTCAACAATCAATTCAAATACCAAATTTCATTTATCTAATTGATTATATATTAAGAATCGATTATATCCAATTTTGCTGTATCAGGTGTAGATTTTTACTGATACTCGATTATTCCTGATGCAACCGGTAACCATTTTTCCCCATAGAAATGAAATTGGGTTTGCAGTGGGTATCGAGAATTTATCAATTGTATCTAATATAACACTGCTGACATCAAATGGATATCAATATAAGCTATTAGTTACGGTGTAAATGCACAAATGGTAGCTGGTATGGAAAAGGATACCATTCCGAAAGAAGGTATGGCTTCTTGGTGTTGGTGTTAATGTTGATGTAAGGTTGATCGTTTTGTTAGTGACTGACTGATGGATGAGAAAAGGGAAGAAATGATTCTGCTTATATATTTAGCATAGGAGAAGTCGAAGATTCTTCAGTGCCATGCAGATCGTTACAAGGGTTAATGAGAAGTTATGGCTGAGGATAAAATTATAAAATAGTTTTAAAAAATCTGCATATTATTAGCTTTGCCAAGTTTAAACGATGGCCTAGGTGTTGCATCAGACTGATACATTTTTACCCAGTCGAAAACGAAATATGGCGGAGAGATTCTCAATTGAGTCTGAAACTGATGTTCAGTAACTGAAACTCTCAGCCTGTGCCAGTCTTATGTATTTGATACCTTTAGCAACCTGATACAAAGTATGAGGTTGATATGGTATCAACCAGTTTTAGACATTTCTTCTGTTCTAGAAAACCGATGTACATACTTCCTACAAAATTTTTACAGTAGTTTAACGTCAATAAAATGGAGCCAATCCCAAACATTTATTTTCTTCTACTCTAGAGGATGAGGTTATAAATTTCTTGCAAGACAGGTACTCAAGTTTCACAGTAAAGCAATCCAGCAACAAGAATGAAAAGGGGAAAAAAACGATGGTTATCCACAAAATATTCCCCAAGGTTTCGCATATTGATATATCAGCCATTATTTCGTTCTTATCGTGGTCTATGGGAACAATAGAAATCTGAACGCTTATTGTGACTCCGAATTTTCGCATAAGAATTTATGTTCTCTACATAAAATTATTTATCTCTTACAGTAAAAAGATAAGATATCTACTTGAGCAGATCTATATATATATATATATATATATATATACCAATCTAAAGTAAGAAATAGTTTTCTTCTAATTTGTTGTTTTGTATTTTCCTTTCTGTTAAAATGGTATATCTCTTGGGCATAATTTCAGGGGATTTTCGGGTCACGAGGAATCATTATTAGACAAATGTCGGCATTTCCTCACAGAAAAAAATCCTTTTCTTTGAACCCCTGGTTGAGGGTGACCCTTGAAAAAGTCTTCAGGTCAGATTCTTTTATATATTTTTTATAATTTTTTTGCTTTAATTTTTATTTGATTTTTTTGGATTTTCCTATTAACTTGATTCTAATACTTTTGTATATATATATATATATATATATATATATATATATATATATATATATATATATATATATATATATATATATATATATATATATATATATATATATATATATATGTATATGTATATATATATATATATATATATATATATATATATATGTATATGTATATATATATATATATATATATATATATATATATATATGTATATGTATATATATATATATATATATATATATATATATATATATATATATATATATATATATATATATATATATATATATATATATATATATATATATATATATATATATATATATATATATATATATATATATATATATATATATATATATATATATATAATGCACGAATTGTGAAAAGGGACTAAAAATAGATTTATCTGCCATATACATAACACATTTATATGCGTGTCTCAGAAGTTGGCATCTTTACTTATTGGGGAATGGTAACCGTTAAATGTAAATAAACCACCTTTCGGAAGTTTCCGATTACCTTATTGAGGAATTTACAGCTGCACTTAATTCCACGTTTTGCTAAATTAATTAATTTAAAATTGTAACATTATATCAGAAATGCTCAAAAAAGTTTCATCTTTCCATCGAAATTTTCATTCAGGCAGAGTTTGGAAACGTTAATAATATCAATATTTTGCAGTCAAGCAAAAAATTTAATCCAACCGAAAAATAGGTTTACTAGTCGAAAAAACAGTATTTTTCAAGAACAAGATTGGCGTCAATGCGGCTAGTATTATTCTGAATTTAAATTACGTCAATTCATTTTTTTTTTAATTTTTAAATATTATATAAAATTTAATTTCGTCAATGTTAAAGATTTTAATTTATTCTATATCAATTTATTAATTAAATTATACATTTCACATATTGAATTTGACTGCCCAATAAACAGTTTCATTTATGTTAAAAAAATAAAGGAAATATCTTTTACAAAAACAAAGAGACGACAACATTTTACACATTTTATGATGTGTGTCAGCATTTAATTTTGACAAGAAAGAAATCTTTTAGAAACCAAGCCTCAGATTTCGGGAAATAATTCAGGTTTATTTTGAGAAAAAGTCGGGAATGCATAAAATATGCAAATGGAGGCAAAATTTCGAGTTTCTTTTCTTTAACTGAGCAGGTTATTATTAAACATTTCCTTCAAAAAACTTTTTTCTTCGTTTTTCTTTATTCTGCTCTATACTTTTGTGGATGCTATTTTGAAAGTGCTTTAGGCAAAATAGACATTTTCGCATCAAAGTTCATAGCTTGATATAGTAAATAAAAGTGCATGAGAGTTTCTATCTTTCTGTTTCTTTTAAAGTAAACTAATCGTTTTTGGCGATCAGCTGTTTTGCCGGATTTAATTGTTGCAAAAAATGTCTTTAAACTTATTTATGTGACATTCTTTAGATGGCTATTTCAGTAATTTATATATGAACTTAAAATTTGATAGACTTAATATGTGATATGTATTATTTTAAAAGCTTCATACGCTACTGTTTATTTTAAAACCTTTCTGATTTTCTGTCATCTCACCTAAAACGTAAACTCTTTCATTTGATAAAAATTACATGTTTATACTTCAATTGTACTTACAAACAAAATTGAACAAAAACTTACTTGATGAAATTATTTAAAATATAAAATCAATCGACGATTTAACCTAGACTACCCACTGAAATTATTTCATAAATTTTGATTTATATGAAAGACCATATAAAGCCTATATAATTTTACAAGAGAAAATTGTCTTCCATCAATTTTCAAGAGAAATGGAAAAGTGAAACATAACTGCACAGTCTGTAAGGAGAAGATCGTCGACAAAACTGTTAGCCAAAAACATTGAGTTGATTTCAAACTTTTGATTTTAATGAATTCTCATGACACTTCTATATATTACCGAATTGTAATTTACCTTCTTTCTCCCCATTAAGAGACGCATTGCAAAATAAAATTCTGACATTCGTTTCAGCCTCCTCAACTGGAACAATTTTGCGAGTGTGCGTCACAGTTAACCAATCATATTTTTATACATCCCATTGTGCGAAGAAAGAAATGTTTAAAAATTAACATAATTTTAAAGCATTTCATCTAACAATATTTCATAACAAACGTAATTAGATTTCAAAAGAGTCACTGGCACTTTCTAATATTTAAAACAAAAATAAAAAGAATATATTTTAATGCAACAAAATAAACAAATAACAGACTTTTTTTTTATATTTGTTAAAGTAAGCAAACTAACTTGTTCTTACAAAATTCTACTGTTAGAAAGCCGGAATGTTAGCTGCATAACTCTTCCTTAATCAAAATATTTCCAAAGGTATTTTTGCTTTGACTTGGTCCCATTTTCAAAAGTCAAACCTCTTTTTCAAATTATGCGAAATTTCCAAGTCGCACAGTTCTGCGAGTAATCATTATTTAACGAATTGCATTTCAACTCCATATCTGTGTGATTTAATCACATATTAATGCATTCAAAATAACCAAATTACATTATTTTGGGACGTCAAACTATTTTAAGAAAACCGAATTTTTAAGGAATTATATTATTAACAGTGTAGCAGAATGGTTTCAACAGTTCCAAGATTTTCATAAAATTTTAAATTTTTTTAAATTTATTTTTGTGCCCTATAAAATCACATTTCTTTTTATTATTTTTGAATTGTGTGATACAGGAAAGAATTCAATCATACTGAAATTTCCTTTTTAGAAGTTATTATAATGAAATATCTAATAGTAACTCTAATATCAAAATTTTGAATTATGCCCTACCTAATCGAAACTTACCACAGTTATTAAAAATAGTTAAAATCTTAAATTTGTAAAACTCAAATATAGTTAAAACAAAATTTTATCTTTAAAATTAGGCTTAAATTATTGAAATATTTATAAATAATATATTGGCATTATTATTGAAAAAAGTTAAAATATTCATGTTTCGTGGGTTTCTTTTATTCCTGACGAATATTTTAAAAATAACATTACTTGGGAAAAAATTGATGAGATACAATAATAAACATTTATTATTACTTTCTTAATATTTATTGATATTTAATGTATTTTTAAAATATTGATTGGAGGTATACATGAAAACTTTAGTTGAAATTTCAATATTCCCGATTGTAGAACATTCAGAAAACCGAACTTTTTACTTTAAATTTAATAAAGTAATAGCAGAAAATATCCAGTAATTTATTATATCCTTCATTTCACCGTAATCTTCGTTCCATCCAATAATTCAAGAATATTACTTGAAATTTTAAAGTTAGAAATAGCAAAAATTTTAAATGCCGAAACTTATGTTTATATATGGATGTTTTTTTTAACTCTTTATCATAAAATAGTGTATTATTTTATTTTATTAAAGTTTGGAAACATGCGATAAAACGTATAAAGGTAGTAGACAGTCGCCATATAATATATAATGACACATTTTTATATTTCATTATTTTCAACTATTCATTTGACGCGCTCTCTGAGAATAAATGATAAAACTATTCAATGAGAAATTTATTATGTTATTTCAGGGGCAGACAGCAGTATTGTAATCAAGCAACTTTAAGAAATTGCCAATTTTTTTTAAATAATTGTTCCTCAAACTATTAATAATGTGCAATTTAAAAACACGCAACATGCGAAAATTATATAAAAATGTTATTTTCATTTCATAAAGCACTGGTGCACCTTTAGTAGCTTGCTTTTTCGTCAGAAATATTGGTTTTCCTTGCTAATAATATGGAATGGATTTATTTAAAATGTCATCTTATTACTTGATAAAACCGCTTATCATTAAAAAATATTAATTTAATAGATTCAATCAAATTATTGGGTGTTAAGATTTATAAAGTACATAAACTACTAAACAGAAGTGAAATTTCTAATCCCTTTTGGTGTTAATATTCAAACAAACCAACTTTTAACAGATTATTATTACTGATAAAAGCGCGAGTTAAATGGTAATTTGTTTGTATTTCTTTGGGAAAATGGAAACAATGTAATAGATTATGAATCAAATTTAATTTTATTAAGTTCAGTTAAATAATCAATTTATCAATTTATTTAAGTTTTATTTTCAAAATTTGGGGAAAATCATGTGGAGATAAAATTAGACAATATAAAAAGGCAACTATTTGATTTCTAATCTGGAGAAACAGTTACTTTTTTTCAGATATTATAGAAAGGTTATATCTTTTAACCATTCATAATTGAAAATATTTGATTAATTATTAAGTTACTTATATTTTAATTCAACTTTGAAGGAAAGAAATTAAGGGGACATGGGAAGAAACAAATTAAACAAACAAGGAAACAAATTAAAGGGACCTTCACAACATTTTTCTTTTTTTTTTAATTTTAAGCATTGTACAAAATCGTTTTATAGTAGAGAATGTTAGCATTAAAATTTAAAAAAAAACTGAAAAAAATCTAATTTAATCTGCCTAATTAGATGAAACTTCCCTTTTTTTTGAAAAAAATTCTATTTTTTAAATTTGCTACTACTTTTTCAAATATGAGTATTTTTGCTTAAGACATTTTTTAAAGATTTTCTGAAATATATTACATAAAACTGTGTATAATTACAACATATATTTAGAACTTATTTTAATATAAAATTTTTAATATTATATATGGTAAAAAATAAGAAAATGTAGCAACACTTCAGTTTAACTCTGGCATTTAACAAAAGCAAACAAATGAACTATTATTGTATGCAACGTTTTATTAAATACATAATGATGTACACAAAGTTTGAAAGCTCTATCCTATTTAGGAAAAAAGCAAGCCGTAGAATTTTAGAAACATGAAAATGAAGAAAATCTGAACACGGAGAAAAAAAGACATTTAAAGTTTGGATTTCTGAATAAAAATCTATTTACTCTTTTCTCAAGTAAATATTTTGTATAAACATAACAATTATATACTTTAAAATACACATACACAATTTAAAACACGTATCTTCCTTACAAAATATTTTATGAAGTTTAAATGCTCATTATTGTAGTAAAAAGAAACCTGATCGAGAAAAACATCTGTATAAAACCGACAAAATATCTAATTTTTTTTAAAAAATAAATTAACATGCCAGGTAATTAAAATTTATTGAACACATGATTCAAAAGGACCCGGGTTTGTATGTTCTCCTTCTCTTTGTAAATTTTAATATTAAATGCCTTTACGAGAAAGTATAATTTTTTTTCTGAACTAACTTATCCACAGTTGATTTCTTGCGTCTATTCTGATACGCACGCCCTCTCTAAGTTTCTATATCGATTGTTCAGAAGAATGTTATTTTCAGCATGAACACATTCAAATGACTTATATGTCACCACATGGAACTCAGAAACTGCCATTTGGACTTGACACATTGAAGCAGAAATTTCTTTTGAGCCCCAACTCTATATCATACTATGAAGACTTTCCTTTGAATTCTGTCAAACATCTTGTGCAAGGTCGAAGAAGCTCATCCGATGCCAATCGTTGATAAATTGAAATAATTTAGGGGACAAATTACTCATTTATTAATGTTTTTATATGTGTTTTATGAGAAACCTGGTGTTTTACCATTGGCCATAACTTCTGATAAAAACACCATGAGTCTTTTCCAGAAGGACACAGTACTCTGCTAAAAAGAGTAAAATAATTCAAATTACTTTGGCTATGACACTAGTTCGGAACCTCAGAATCTTCAAATGCCATTTTTAAGGATTCAGGTCCTTTATAAATCCCTGTCATTGCGCATACAAACTACAATAACTTTCTAAATAATATAGATACAGCTTTAATATTTCCGTGTGATGTGAAGCATGGTATGTACAAACAAATAAACCAATAAAAGTATTCGATATTTTGATCATTTTTATGTACCATGCCCCCTTAAATAGTTACCTTAACGTTGTCTTATAGAGAGCGCTTGCTAAGTTTCCTTAGGAACGGAACAAATTATAATTTGATTTTTTTTAAACATAATCTTTCATCTTTATTTGTATATGTATATAACTTTTATTCAAAGGATTCACTAGCTGAACGCATGCTTGTTGAACGTATTTTTTAAGAACCAAGTTATACTACATCAGTTAATGCATTTTCCAAATATTTATTTTATATTTTGATATAAGTATACATTTATCAAATTTTGTTCTTCGTATTTAACATTGATATAATTTTTTTAGCAAAATATGGCAATCTTTTTCGATTTTATTTGTTTTGTTAACATGTTCCATAAAAACTATTAATAAATATTATTTAAAGCTAAAATCGCAAAGTATGTTACTTAAAAGAAATGAAAAATACTGATGCTCGCTTTCAAAGAGTTTATACTCAAATTGTTATAAATTAAATACTAATGATGCTTACATGTATAAATGTCTCTCTCACTTAATAATTTTTTAGACTTTATTTTGTATTGGCAGAAAGGAAAAAAATATTTTAGTATTTTAAAGGAAAATTTAGGATTTGCAAATGGACAGAAAAATTACTTTATTTTAAAACCTTTTTATCTGTAAATGAAAAAATTCAGAGTTCAAACGATAAATTAAATTTGATGTTCACAGATTTCATTTTATTTGTTCCTTTTCTATTACCACAGGCTATTGTAAAATTTCACCACGATGTTGTTTTATATTCTGAATGTCGGCCAATGTAATGAAGATACTGAAGCAAAGAGTTTGGACATTTTGTGCTAATAGGGTGGTAATCACGCCTCACCTTATACTTTTCTACATTAGTTTCCAGATTTTTATTCCAAAAGTAGTTCCGTATAATTCTTATAAAATATCCAATTCCTTACTGGAAAACTTTTCACGTACTATTTTTGCAGAATCTGTCTGTAAAGAGAAACTTTCTTGTCATGGTAGTGAATTTTGAATGATAAATCTAGCGCATACGCTGAAAGTTTAAAAAAAATGGGCTGAAATAGAACCAAAGCTGCAAGAGAAAAGAAAGTACAGAAATAACTCTCTCCCCAAAGCCATTTTCTATCGCTTCGATATCATTCCCTCTACAGGTAGTAAATTTTTCGCTTGGGTGTCCCGATGGTAGTTTCTTTCGATTCAATCGAATGAAATGGCTTAACTCCGTCAGGAATATTTCTGTTTGTTTTTGTTTCCTCTTTGACCTTTTTACAGTGCATTTTCACCCAATAGTTAATGGTGAGTAGTTATGAATGCCAGCCTCTGTATCAGACAATTTTTACATTTGCTGAAAATATTAATATTGATGAAACTTGAAAGCCACTCCTTACACACGTTTGGACACCAGAGAGAAATAAAAATAAATATTATCTATCAGTAAGCATAGTTTGCAAAACGAATTGATCTTTCGCTAATTTGGTAAGTCAAATGAAAGCTTCACTAAATAAAATACTAATTCATTATATTAATAATCACTTAGTGCTTTTAGTTATTAGCATTGTATATTTATGGCGATAAAAGAGCATTACTTAATATTTGATTACATTCAGGTTCTTATTCCTGCAAATAAATTATCCGAATAACGTAATAAAGCAAAGCATTTCCTTTAATATCTAATTATCTTTGAGGATGTACGTGAAATGAAATTTATATTATTGTAAACGATATATAAAACTGTGTATTAAAAGACATTGTCTATATAAAATAAATTATTCATTAAACTCGTCATGTTATTAACTGAAGAAAGACTTTTACAAATATGCTTCAGAAAGATAAAAAGATAAACACTCATCAAACTTCAGTATTTTCTTCCCTCACAGCTACATTTCACAATATGTTTATTAAACCTGAGTTCCCTTAAATTAAGGTTTTATGTCGTGAATTTAATATAAATTATTACTTAAATTGGCAAAATAAAGAAACGCAATAATTCAGAGATGTATATTTCATATCTTATAAAAATGTCCATTAGTTAATAATTTTATCATCAACACTTTAAAATAATTTTTTATTTGAAAAATGATTCTTTATTCGAAAAAAACGTTAAAATGTTGAACTTTTTAAAAAAGATTTGAAAAAGGCGAACAAAAGTTATTTACTTTCAAATATATATATAACAAATTATATTAATCGTTCAATAACTTTAATCTGCATTTTTTGTTTATCTGAAACTGTCTCGAAATTTTTATAATAAAAATAATTACCTTCTATAAACCTTATTTTTCTCCATTGATTCGATATTTAAGGTCCGGTGCTTTATTTTTCGGTGAATAAAAACTATATATGTAGAAAATTTTGCATCATAGAAGAGTCTGCTTTATATCCTCAGCTGTGCAACATTACAATTAAATATCATCCATAAAAATATTTTTATAAAGTTTATGATTTTCTTAAAGTGGAAATGCATTCCGATATTTCACTAAGACTAAAAATAATTTTGATACTACTTCTGAAGCTTTTACTGTTGAATAAAATTTATATAAGACATGAAAAATCCTGCCTCATTATATATATAAACGATTACTTATAAATATTTGTGTATGAGTTTACATCTGAATTATAACATGAAGTGCACATTGTTAAGGCAGATAAATAATAATTTAGGATATTACATTTAACATATACAAAGTCACAATTAAATCATGTACTTTTCGATAAAATGCTTATATTCAAAATAATTTAGACTCCAGAAAAATATTTTGCATAATGATTTAATTAACTACATAAATCATATTCCATGTTATAAATGATAAATAAACATTAGATGGAACGCTGAATTTCTCTGAAAGACAATTTAACTTTGATTCCAAAGATGAGTATTCAATATTGAAATTTGCGAAAAAAATATTTTTCGCAAAATAAACGCCGATAATGTGTAGATCTAAGCAGCTTTCAAATTTTAATTCAAACTAATTGAGAATATTTTGCATAATACAAAATTAATAAAAAATATCGATATATTTCGCACTAAAACTTTTTATTAAATATTTATTTGACAATATGCTTTTTCTAACACTGTAGCAATTCATCTTATTATTAGGTAGATGATGATTTAAAAAAAAAGTTCAATTCGGCACAGGAAGATTTAAAAAGAAATTCGATTTGTCTTCCACACAATGAAAATGGTAATTTTTTTTAACGAATTTCACAATTTTCAAATATCACACGAAAATTGATACAATTAAACGCATTCACGAGCATGGTCAAAATGTGGTATTTAATATTAATTAAATAATTTTATTTTTTTCCTTTATTGTTTAATTTGCCAATAATAATTTAGATATTTTTCTTATGAAATTAAAGAGTAATAAGATTGACCTTGAGCCAAATTATTATTCGTACAATTGGATATTTGTAAAAATGACAAATATTATTCATTCAGCCAGATAGAACTTTATAAAATATGGAAGAACAGCCTGTCCAAGAAAGTATGTCTGCATTTCTGGAGCAAGCTCATTCATATCTTAACCTATAGATCTAAATGCAAATACGTAATTTGAATAATTTAAATCATTATCTGGACAAATAAAAAAACAATAGAACGTGGTCTTTTCGTAGAAAATGTGCTTAGCTGAAATGATTTCCCTACGAAATCTTGCAGCTCCGAGGCACACCTTGTAGTAATAAAGTAAAATTCTACTAAGATGTTTCTCTTGGTTTTCTTCTGTATGAAAATGATCTGTCACCATTTTGAAGGACGAAATTCTGAATAGCTAAAAAGTAAAAGCCATAGCAAGTACTATATTGAATTTGAGTATTTTTTTATTAAAAATGTGAAAGAAAAGTTCATATAATTAAAAGCTACAATTCCTCTTATTGTAGACTTCAGAAGACTGACTCACTGAGGAGGAAAAGTTAGGATTCGTCCTTTACGCGGTTGGACGTGCCAAACTCTAGCTAGATAGAAGGCAGACATGATTACTTAATTTTTGCATACTAGTGGTAAGTAAGTTTCTGAATTCCCCACTTTTCTTCCAATTACAGAAAAACCACAAGAAAATCTAAGGTAAAGTGAGGATAAATTGATGTATATGTATTTTCAAACGAACGATGATAAATATTTCAGAATCGAAATACTTTTTTGATGCGTTTCTTTGTCGATTAATTTTAAAAGAGGGACAAATGTAGCATATAGTATTAACTATGTACAATTTATATTCCGAGGCGTTTTGAGAAACAGCAAACCAGATGCGAATCTATGCATTCGAAAAAATTATTAAAACTCTCCTTTATATGCTGTTGTAAATCTATTCGTTTTTATATTTTTCTAGAATTGAAATGATTTAATATTTTTGAGAGTTTGTATTTTTAAAAATTTCATGTCTGGTAATAAAAAAAATATTTTTGGAATTTTCAGTATTACATCTGCATGGTTTCCTTTCTGAAATCTTCAACTATTTTACGAACAATGAAGGTTAAAAAAAATCAAAAGAATAAATGAATAGCTAAAGATATTGCCATTTTTATTTACTTACAACATTTTCTTTGATATTTATTTAAGCCGATATTACTTTTCTGTTAGAGTATGCCTCTATATCAGCGAGTAAATGAACATTCCCCATTTTCAATTTGTAATAACATATAAATAATTCAGTTTAGTTGGAATCGTACACTATTCACAATATGATAAATTATCGGCCATCTGAGAACAGTAAATTCCAAAATAATCATTATTTAATCATAAATGTTCTTACTGCAATTCTACATTCCAATCTTAATTCAAAATTTTTAATTTCATTTACTACTCACCAATTTTCGATCAATATAAAATAAGACACATTTTAACAAAACAAACCAAAAACAAATTACGATATCTTATTGAAAATGAGTAATGCAATTTACTTCTAGTTAAGTTGTAACTGTAACTTCATGACTCAGTGTGTAATTAAGACTTTTTCAAAAGCATTTCATTATCGATCCTTCTTTTTCTAAAATCACGACTTTCTTTCGAATTGTCCGCAATTACAGAGACACAGTATTTCCCTATAGTTGTAGTTTATGACACTGTGATAGAATTCGATATCTGTTCCTTTCACTCTAATATTAAAGCGTTCGTAAAAGTCAATTTAATACTTCTGTTTTTTTATTTTGCAGAAGAAGTATTTTATATGTGTAACTTAATATTTATATAACAATGTTTAACAGATAGTGTAGAAGCAGAATAAAGTAAAGTTCAGCATTTTAAGCTGTTTCTACGAAACATTTTACCCTTAAATTCACACTCCCTTCTACTGATTTTAAAATGCTTCTTTAAAAGAAGAAACCAGGCTTTCTAAATATTGACTGTTTGGTGATTTAAAAGTAATTTATTTCTAACTGTAGGGTATAAACAAAATTTTGAGTTCAAGATACAATGTACCATACAAACCATAAAAAATTATTAGCTCATAAATATAAAATATAAAATTATCATATAAAAGCAAAGTATTATAATTTCTGAAACTGCATTTGAAATTTTATCAGCATTATTAGCACCTAAAAAATGAAAATATTCATATTTAATGTTCTTTTTTTTTTCGGAATGTTTACAAAATAACATATTCGAGTTTCATGATATTTTTTCTTGTATAATGTTTTTAAAATATCATTTTTAATATCGCTTGCTATTTCCTCAAAGAAATATTTATTATTAATATTTTATTTTTTTGTATTTACTTTATAAGCTTGATTCAAATGTTGATTTGAAGAATATAGTAGATAAATTAATTGAAATTTCATATAGATGGATTCAAGAAATTCAAAACTTTTTCTTTAAATAGAATCAGAGATAAGTGAAAAAAAAGTTATACGAAATTATGATCATTTCTTTAGTCTCTTGTTAATATGACAGTCTAAATATGTTATTTACATATGAATCTAATTTTTACATCCGAATTATATGAATTATATCTGTTATTATTTGGTTGTTTGAAACAGTAAATCTTTCAAGTTTATGCTATGGTTTTTATTTATTAATTTATATTTATACGTTTGTAAAAAAATATTACATTTTTCGTGATATTAACTAAACTTTGATATATTCATTGAAACTTCAAGCACAATATGTTTTGAATCTTTAGGATGAATGAAAAACCTTCCCTTAACAGCTTGTTTGAATGGAAGAATTCAAACCCTTTGCATGCAGAACTTTTATGTTATATCTAGTTACACAGCAATTAATACAGAAGCAATCAACTAGATAAAAGGATTAGTTGTTCTAGAATGATTTTACTTGTAAACATGATATACTGCTAATTTATAGGCACGTCTAAATTTGAAACTGTATTTAAAGAGTTCACCAGCGACATACGCTGGTGAACTCTTTCTCTTCTTTTGAAAGTGCCAAATATAATTTTTGTTTCATTTTCTTAAATATTTGTGAGATGTTTTGAATTAATTGATATTTTCTAGTTTAGAAAAATAGAACGTTTATCATTTTTTTTTATTTTCTATATTTTATTATAAATTCCAGGATTTTTCTTTAATTTCATAAATCTGTAAAAATAAATTTATTTATAAAAAGTAAAATAAATTGCCCGTAACATATGTATATAATTAAATAAAAGCCTATATTATTTTTATATATAAAATACTTCGCATCTTCTGCTTCCATTTTTATTCGAGCGTAATATTGGTTTATCCTAGATTATATACTGCTGATGTGTCATTCATTTATTTAAAATTTAATCTGAACATTAGATAAAAATGAAAATAAGGATTTAAAGAAACCCTTATTTTTATTTGTATATTCGTGGCAAATTGCTGTATGCATCAATTTAAAAAATTATTTACGAAATTATAAAACTGCATAAAAATTGGAAAGGAGAATCCAGCTTGGCCAGCTTCTTGTATCAAGTTAACATAGAGAAAAAATCAAGTTTAAAAAAAAATAAGCATTCATCTTTATATATGAAAATTTAAGTCTGTATTTAAAGAATCCACAAGCAAAATGCCTGTCTTTTTAAGTAACAAATGTAGTCATTCGTTTCATTTTTGTTCACTTTCTTAAATATTTGTTCAATATTTTGATATTAATTGATATTCGCTAGTTTAGAAAAATAGCACTTTTATCATATTTTCATTTTCTATATTTTGTTATAATTTAGAGAATTCTTCTTTAGAAATAATACATTATTATTTCATAATTCTGGAAAAATAAAGTAGTTAAAATAGTAGTTAAAGTATTACCCATAATTAGAATTGCTAATAAATAAATATACGGTATTTATACTCATATAACTATAAATTTAAGAACTAAAATACCAATCTTTATGGGTATGTGTCCCAATTAAAATTATTTCTTGGATTAAATTTTATATTGGAATGAAAAAGAGAAAAAAAATATTTTATGTATGTTTCAATGAAATTTAGGGAATATTTAAATAATAAAATTTCTTCTCTTAAAAACTTTTTTTATTCTCAAATTTGAAGACTGATGGACCATTATATTACTTGAAATTGTTATTCACAAATTTCTGCATTATAGTTTAGTATAGTCTGCATTATAGTATAGCTACTATTATACTCACAACATTTCAGATTCCAGTACTCTTAAATTTTATTTAGAAAATAGTTTCGTGTCATTTTTATTTAAAAAGTCAATTTTTTAATGTGAAACCCTTCACATAATTGTATAATATTCTTACGAAATCTGATAGAAAAAAAAATAAATCCAGCATTTTCTTATCATACATTGACTGAAAACAAAATCCTGAGACCAAGAATAAATTATTGCAGAGTAATGAAATTTGGACAATGCATTTGTTTTGATAACATGTTTAATTGATTAAATTTTCAAGATCATAGGTTAATTTAAGCTTAAGAAAATGCATTTAAAATGTGAAATACTGTTACATTAATAGCCGGTGTATCCTCCAGAATTTTGAATGCAAAACTGCAAAAGTGTATGTATTGTGTCATACAAATAGAGAATTTCACTTTGTAGTATGAAGTTCCATACTTGTTGTATTTGCTTTGTCAATACTGGGACTCTCAGTATTGACAGATGCTGGTTGTAGATGATGCTGGCGTTGTCTCCAATGATATCTCATATGTGCACATTTGGAGAGGGATCTGGTGATTTCGCCGGCCAAGGTACATGTCGATACTCTATAGAGCATGTTGAGCTACAACAGCATTATGAGGACGAGCCTTATCCTGTTGTAAAACTCCCCCTTGAATGCTGTTCATGAATGGTAGCACTACAGGTTGAATTACCAGACTGATGTACAAATTTGCATTCAGTGTGCTGGGGATAACCACGAGAATTCATAGGAAATTGTTCCCCAGAACATGACTCCAGGTGTAGATGCAGTGTGTCTAGGCCTCAGACAGTTTAGTTGCAGGCATTCCTCTGCCCTCCTTCTGACCAACACATGGTCATCACTGACATCAAGGCAGAACCGTCTTTCATCAGAAAACACAACAGATCTCCACTCCGTCCTCCAATGAACTCTGGCTTGACACCACTGGCGTCACAAACGGCAATGGCCTGGAGTCAGTGGAACCCACGCTACAGGGCGCCTAGCTCGGAGCTGTCTTTGTAGTAACCGATTTATTAACAGTTCGTTGTGTCACTGTGTTACCAGCTGTTTCACGAATTTCTGCCGCAAGCGCAGTGCGATGCGCCACAACCATATGCCGAATACGGCTGTCTTTCCTCTCAGTCTCCCCTCCCAACAATCATGCACAGTGGATACATTCCGGCCAAGTCTTTTAACAATATCGTGGAAAGAAAATCCACCTTCTAGTAGCCCTATTACAAGACCTCGTTCCAACTCGGTGAGCTATTAATAATGGTTTCTTCGTCTTCTTAAAGGCATTCTTGGCTAACATCAATCAATACGATAAATTTCAAAGATAAATAACACTCACGAACTTTACAGCACGCATTTAAAGCAAACCCGATATACAAATTCTGATTGGCACTACTAGCGTCACACTTATGTACGAAGCGCAAAATTTGAATCGATGTCATCTTTCAGATATATAAACACGCCTACCAAATTTTGTTTATCTAACACAAGTCTTGTTTGCTGTTGGGATTTTTTTCCGCCAGTGTAGGTACGATGTCAGAATGATAAATCTACTACATAAAAACATCCTGGCTAGTGTCTCGCCATTTATATTTTGGTTGAAAAAAAACTGAAAGAAAAAAAAATAACTCTCGCCTAAAAGCCATTTTCTATCGCTTCGATACCGTCCCTCTGCAGGTAGTAAACTATTTTTTAGTTCCTTTCGTGAAATGAACAAAGTAATTTAACATTTTAGCAACATTGATTAAAAACACAGGTGTTACCACTAAAACTATTTGGATATATTCATTAAATAAAATAACATCTTAAGGCAAAAATCTACGAATTTATGTTATGCATTGTAGTTTTGTATTGGTAGGAATATTTATCAATAGATTTTAATCAGCTAAAACTGTCTCCCCAAACTTACTCCTCTCATGATTCCTGCTTAAGGTATAATCTCCCTAATCGCATAAAAATTGAGTATCAGATTCATATATTTTCACCCAATCGAATATGGTGAGGAGATTATCAACTAAGTCTAAAACTGATGTTCAATACCAGATAGTCTCTCTTAGTCTATGTCAATTTTATACATTTGATACTTTTAGTGCTCCTGATATGAAGTATGAGATTGATATAATGTTAACCAATTCTAGACTTTTCTTCTACTCTCGAAGATGAACATGTGTACTTCTTACAAAATTTTACACTAGTTTAACGACAATAAAATGCTGCCAATCCTAGACATTAATTTTCTTCTACTCGAAGAGATGAGCGTATATACTTCTTGCAAGACAGATATACTAGTTTCAAGGCAATACAATACAGCAGTAAGAATGATAAGGAAAAAAAAAAGAACGATGGCCATTCACAAAATACTCCCCAAGGTTTCGCAGATTGATATGGCAGCCATTCTTTCGTTCTTATCATGACCTCCGGGATCAATAAAAATATGAATGTTTACTATGGCCCCGAATTTTCGCATAAAGATTTATGTTTTCCACATAAAACTTTTTATTTCATATACCATAAAGACGCATGAAACTTCCTTGAACAGATTCTTTCCCCTATCTCTGTGTATATGTATATATATTATAATATAGGTAAAACGCCCATGTACCATCGATAAAGTTGACGATGTATCTATCTATTCTACTGTTATTCACATTATTGCCTTACTTAATCGGAAGCTAGAGGAAAGAAATATTTAAAATAAAACAAGATACGGCCGTCAAACAAAACGTTTAATCCATTGTGAAATTAGCCTTAACCCTCTCCAGATAGATAATCGCTATGACATACATCTCTAAAATATAAAATCCGTTATTTCATACAATACGATATTTCATGAAATAACTAAAGTTCTTTAAAATAATTGATAAAACATGATTAGTTATTTCTTGTTTTAATTCCATAATTCCCTTACTTAATTCTATGAATTAAGAGAATTATAGACTTTATGGGCAATATATAGATATTTTATATTGCCCGAAATGTAATTGGGTGCAGACTGATTTTTTTCATGTGATTCAGCCTTATTATATAAAAAAGTGAAATTTTAATAATTGTATTCTTCATTAATAATTTAACAGCCAGAAAAGATAGTATTTTAAGTGAACATGCTGGTCGCCAAAGGCAAATAGTATCATTATACAATATTATGAATTAAATTACGTCACTGTATTCAGTTTATTTTTAATATTATGTAAACTTAATTTAGTAAGTTAAGAAATTTAATTTATTCTACATTAATTTTACATGTTGAATCTTAATATTTTGATAGTTGAGTTTATGATAAAAAATACAGGACACATCTTATTTTGGCCGTTCTTTCTTTTTTTTTTTAAAGCAAAGGAAGAAACATCACTTTACACTTTTTATAACGACTGTCTGCATTTAATTACAACATGAATGTAAACTTTTAGAAACTAATTCTCAGATTCGGGGATATAATTCAGGTTTATTTTGAGCAAAAGTCTGGAAGATATGAAATATGAAAATGGATGCGAAATTCCGAATTTCTTTCCTTTACCGAACCAGTTATAATGCCACATTTCCTTCAGAAACATTTTTTCTTCGACTTTCTTTATTCTGCTCTATATTTTTGTGAATGCTATTTTGAAAATGCTTTAGGCAAAATATGCATTTTCGCATCAAAGTGTATGCTTTGATGGAGTAAAAAAAGGGCTGAGCTATCCCACTTTTCTCTTGCATTTAAAATTAACTAATCACCTTTGGCGATCAGCTGATTTACCGGATATAATGTTGCGAAAAATTTCGGTAAAATTACTCATGTAACTTGCTTTAGATGGCTGCTTCAGAAATATATATATATATTTAAAATTTGAAAGATATAATGCATAAAACGTAATATTTTAATAACTTTTTAGAGTTCGGTTTATTGTGTATTGCTTGTTTCTGATTTTCTGTCACCTCATTTAACATGTTAACACTTTAATTTGAAAACAAAATTACATGTTTGTACTTGCACTGATACAAAAACTTACTTGATGAAATTATTTAAAATACCTAGGCAAATCAATCAACCAGTCAGCCAGGCTAACCACTGAAATAATTTCATAAAATCTTGTTTCATACGAACGAACGTGAACTCTAATTATGTTTTCAGGAGAAAATTGTCTCCCAGCAAAATTGGAGCTTCACTCGGCAGTTTGTATGAGGACAATCGTCGACAAAATTATCGGCACAAATATTGATTGTACATGATTGCAGACATTTTTGGTGTACATGAATTTTCATGACACTTTTGGTCTAAAATTCAGGATGTGTCGTCTGCCTTCTTTCTTTGCATTTAAAGACGTATTGCAGAATAAAATTTTGACATGGGAAATAAAATTTTGTCCTCAACAGGAACAGGAGTGTGAACCTCAACAGGATGTGTGAGTTTGTATTATAGCAATTAGGATTATCTATCATTATTATAGAACATCTATTCATTTCATTGAAATTATACATTACTTTTACTTTATTGAAATCATAAATTTTAATGTGAATAGATTTAATTCGTCAAAGCTGACTTATATGGATTAATTAATCTCATTGATACTAGGTGTCTTCGGCGATTATATCAACGACATAAAAACAGAGGAAAATAAATTTTAAATTGATTGAATAAAAATGAAAGAATATTCTAATTGATTAGCTATACTTAAATTGCAGTCAATTGTGAAATTAAATTGAAATGTGGAGAAATTGATCTAGTTACTGATACTGAAGGCTCTCTTATGAAATATTTCTTAAGAAATACTTTGAGAAATATTAAAAAATATTTCTTGAAGTTGAGAGTGGAGTGGACTGTTCATGATGTATCTATGGGTAATGAGATATCATGTGGAATAAAAGTTGGTGAAATCGGTACATTAAATATTTTATCTTATGATGGTAAGTAGAGCAGTTTGTCAGGGTTTTTTTTTTCTCCACACATAATGTGAAATTAAATAATTCTTTTTGAAATATTTCTTGAAAAACAGACGGCGAGGCTATGGAAAGCGTAATATTGATTCTACATTAAATTGAAATTACATTCTAATGACCACTGGTGGCTTGAATGCCATAAATTTCATAAAAAAATAATAAAGCGAAATCGGTACGGTGTTTGCTGCCGAGGGAATAGTTTTATTGTTTTGCTTAATTTATAATATAAAATAAGTGTAAATAATTTGTTGCAAAAGGCGACTAGTTATTATTCAAAATATAATATCAGAAAATAGAATTGTTCAACACTAAAGTTTTATATGCCCTAAAATATCTTTCATGATTTGTATAATAAATCAGAGGATTTTTCAATAAAACATTTTCTGATTCAACAAAACATCCAGTGCCCTAAAATTGAACGAGCAATTGAAATCCAAAATAAATAATATATTTGATAGACTGATATATTTTTATATATCCAATTTTATTACATTAAAGAGAGGCAATGTTTAAAAATTTCCAAAGTATGGAATAGGTATAGTTCCAAAAAACATCTACAAATGGTTGCCATTAAATTAAAAAAAAATTATGACATTGTGTCATCAAAAACAATCTTTAAAAAATATTAATCTTTTTAATAATTTAGCAATTTTATTTGTCTTATTGCAGGAAAAAATAAGCTTTATGCTGGTCATTTTATTTTATTGTATTTAAAGCATATCATTAAATGTTAAGAATTAGTTGTAATAATAATTAGGAAAAAGGTTATTTTACATTGATGATCTTCATCTTTCTCAGTTTCATGATGTTTCATAATTATTTTTTTAAATACATTTTCTTTTCTGAGATTTAATACGAATTATTTTGATTATTTTTATTTTTATTTTTTTTAAATACATCACGATCTTCCGATTCAAATTCTTAGTCTAGATTATTAAATTATTTAAAGACAAACGCTTTAAGTTTATTAAATTACTAGCCGCAGTAGTGGCAGCTTCACTTCGTTTATCTATTATATATATAGATATGTTTAAGTAAAATTACTTTTGCATCAAGTAATTAAAAGTAATTCAAGTAATTAAGTAAAATTACTTTTGCAATTTTTATATATAATCCTTTAAGAAGTTTTACGACTGCTTGAAGCTAATAATGCAACTAATTAACTTAATTAATTGCTGATCTTTAGATCTAAGATAACAAACACTCCTAGACAGAAATTTGACACATTAATACAAAATCTGCTTGCAGCAAATTATGATACTCTTTGTTATTTACGGGCAACGGCTTGCACGGCGTTTTTTAGATTAGGCCAAATTTTATTTTATTAGGATGCAAGAATTCACTTAGATTAATGTAGCTCATTTTGGTTTCATTTGTTGGTGAGTTATTATGGTTTCATTTGTTGGTCAATTCTTATAGATTCATTCGTTGGTGAATTATTATAGTTCCATTTGTTGGTGGGTGGGCGGTGGTTGGTGATTAAATTGGCGATTGTTTTCGCGATTTATTGCTGATGCCATAAATATCAACAAGTTCTATATCGATTATTAAATGATTGTTGAAGAAATATTGTGTTTCTAAGTTTAAATTGACTTCTTTTAACAGATCAAATTTATTTTAAGAAATTAAAAGTGTCCAAATCAGGTAACTCAAAAGATCTTTGGGATCTGATAATATATTTATGAAATAATGAAGTAGTGTAGATAACTTAATTAATAATGCAACAAAAAAAAATTCCATTAATTAAAAATGCAGATAATTATAAGTAAATAATTCTTTCAGAGTAAAATAAAACGTGAGCATTGAAGAATTCAGCACATTTATAAATAAACATTTATTTAAAAAATAATTTAGTTTATATTTATTAATTTTCCTGATTATTTTTTTCTTGGTGCAAATTAAGAACATGTTATTCAAATTTTCTATAATATGCGAAATATTCAAAATACAATACTTAGATTTTCAGCCTGATGTTATAATAATGATGGCTAACAAGAGCAAAATAGTCTGAACTTTAGATATTATGAAGTTACATAAACAGCCAAACGCCTACAATTAGGAATTGGAAAGTTCAAAAGTAGTGCTTGTAAAACAATAAAAACTGGCAAACCTACCAAAGAAAATAAATTCTTATTCAATAAACGAAAGAAACAAAAAGAAACGAAACAGAAACAATTATATATAAGAAAATCCTTTTCTTTTTAAATTAATAAATATTTATATATTATGACACAACTACCAAGCTTCTCCCGAATGCAGTTTTCACATATGAGGAGTTTAAATATTTTGATAAAAATTATATATATTTTAAATTTTCAGAATTGGTAACGTCTAAATGTTGAAATTAAATTATTTGTGTATTATTATAAGAATATGGTAATGTAAGTGTATAGTAATCTAGTATTTCAAATATATAAAAAGATTAAAATTATATTAAAATGTAACTATATAAAAATGGCAAACTCTACTGAAAGAATTGAAATACCTATATTTATACGCAATGCAAAATTCATGAATTCCACCTGGCTTTAGGAGTAATACAAACACAAAGTTCCAATAGCTGACTTTGTATAGTTGTCTACAATTATGTAACGTCATATAAAGTCCATTTTCAATAAGAAGACAGTAGTAAAATTTCAGTCAATGAAGAAATACACTGTCAAACTTATCTCCGAAATTGCGAACGAAATTGTTCTAAAAACGTTAAATGATGCAGTACCAAATAAAATCCTCTCGTCTTGTAACTTTCCTTAAAGGTCACGCGAACAGTTTCTATGCCTTATCATGCATTCTCATTTCTTTTAAACCAAGAAGTTTCTTTGAATTTCATGGGGCATTTAAGGAACACCAGCAAAACGGTCAATCATTGTTGATGATACCTTTTTCTTCAAGAAAATGGTAAAACATGGGGAATATAACATTCTTTTTATCTACTAGACTAAAGTGTTTATGTAAAGGAAACATTTTATATGACTTTTAGGTCACTATTTTTTTTTTTTCAAACTCATAACATAAAAAAAAATATATATATATATATTCCTTTGGAAACACATATTTGATATTCAATTTTTGGAAAGATTTTAGAAACGTACTGTTATTGCTATGTAAAAGCTGTTATTAAGTATACTCGAATGGTACAGAATGGTCAATTAATTTAGAAAATATGTGTGATTTATATACGCATATACTGCTGATTTAGTACTAAAAATTAAATGTCTACTCTCTTTTTGAAGAAATACAAATTTTTTAGTCGATTCTTAAAAAACGAAAAATGCATCAGTTTAACTAAATATCATAATGTAAATATTTATTATTTTTAAATATTTTATTGGAATACTAGCTATAGTACTTAACTGTATTGCGATAAAATGCATTTCATCAAAGATCGCTGACATGATTAAATTAACACTATTTTAATGATTGGTTTAAAGATTGTAAAAGGCGGCTGGTATATTATTGTATTAAAAGCATTTATTCACCGGTCTACAACCATGGATTATAACTTTTCTAACTTTTAAATACTGCATAAACAGCCATTCACGTACTAGTCAGATTTATTAATCTATCAAATGAAGATATTTCTTAAGAATTGTTGAAAAGTAGAAAGACTGGTGAGTAAATGCTTTTAATACTCTAGTATACTATTCGCCTTTGACGACCTTTAAACCAACCATTAAAATAGTGTTAATTTAATCATGTCAGCGATCTTTGATGAAATACATTTTATCACAATACAGTTAAGTACTATAGCTAGTATTCGAATCTAAATTTTAATTAATTAAATAGAACTTGAACACACAAAAAATAGAGCATTCTGATTGGTTATATTACTAAACTTGGTGTATATATACTTCGGAGAGTGAGAATCTGCATAAAGCAGTGTTTCTGCTTGAATTTTAATTAATTAAAAATTATGCATAATTTTGGTGTTTCTTTGTTAAAATTTTCGAGAGTTTTGAAGCAAACAAAGATGATTTTTATATCATCTTAGAAGTTATATATATATATATATATATATATATATATATATATATATATATATATATATATATATATATATATATATATATATATATATATATATATATATATATATATATATATCTTTTCGGTAGTACCATTTTTTGTCACTTTAATTAACTTTTTTTTAAAAATATTTTACAACAATGTTACTCATTGTTGAAAAGAGTAATTTTTTTATTGTTGTTACTATTATTTCTTCCAAGATTTTTTTACGCTGTTCGTAATCAAGATCACAAAATTTCATTTACGCTTCCATGTTGAGTAGGTTTCAGTATAAAATAAGATTTGAATATAATTTTAAAAATGTTGTTGTACTTAAGATTTAATTCAAGAATCAAGCAAGGCTTTGTAATGTGTGACCATTTCTAGACACTGCTGTCATTTATGCGATATAAATCGATGCATTAATATATAGATAAAAATTCGACAGTATAGAGCACAATGAACAAAATATTTTATTAGTATTTAATTTCTAAAATAATATTAGTTATTATATGTCCATCAAAATTTCAATTTTAAAATAATTACGGAAGAGGTAATTAAGACCACGTTGAAAACATATTTAATGAATTTTTATTTATCAGTCATTTATCCCAAATAAAATTTTTTATTCTTCAGTGTTTGCATTGAAGAATACAAATTTTTATCAAGTGTATATTATAAATGAAATAAATTTTTGGTATAAATTCAAACCACTGCTTAAAATTCCACTCTCATTTTTGAAGCCGCTCATTGACTTCTAAAGATTTTTGACAATTAACCCTACTAAATCTGCCTAACAATTTAACCATTATTAGGGATATTTTCCCCCTATAAAATCTGTAAAAATTATTCTTAGTTAATTATCTTTCTTTTTTATTTCATTTCAATAACTTTGCAATATTAAATTTATCATCTTCTTTAATAACTCTGAGGATTTTTATTGCTGTTAATGCAACCTTCAATTTTTTATAAAACCTGGTAAAATATTACTTTTTCTTTTAGAAACTATGAATAATCCCATGTCCAAAAAGTGATTGATAATTGAAAAATTATAAATGTATTATTATAGATTATGTGTCTGAAAGCTAAATTTTTTCACTTTACATTCGTAACTGCAGGACTCAACACTATGTTTGAGATTATAAAAGTGTAATTACTTTGTTTCGCCTTTCTCTTTTTCTTATCTTTAATAAGTCCCAAATAATAAGTATGTTTTATAAGTGTCCCAAATTTAACACCATTAAATGTTTTAGAACTACACTTGTTAACAATGTATGTTTGCACCGTTTCCGCTTTTGTTCTCTCTATCTTTTAATATAGGTGCTATTGCGAAAAATTTAACTTCCGAGAAAGAAAAATAATAACCCATATTGTGAGGGTATTCTTACTTCAACAATTGCTTTCAAATTCAAGCAATAAAACACAGTTTGACTTTCGATTGGATTCCACTTGATTTACGAACAACTATTTGTTCACATCAAATATTTAAGTTTTTCGTACAGTGTTAAAAATGAATATAATAATACTGTATTGAGTTTTAATACCGTATTTATTCGAGTTGAATCTTAAAAAGTGTTTTGTGAAATCGAATAAATTCAAAAAGAAGAAAGTCTGTTTCTACTACTTGAACAAACAGAACTTCTTTTTTAAGCTATCGATCTAAATGCAAATGCATCATTTGTTTCCATGTCAGTCGAAAAATAACAATAGGAAGTGACATTTTCTTAGAAAAAGTGACATCCTGAAAAGATTTCCCTTCCAAATCGTGCAAATCCTAGGGCTAAGTTGCACTTTATCGTGCATCATAATAAAAGAAAAACGCAGGAAAATCCTAATGCAATGTTTCTCTTGGCTTACTTCAGTGAGAAGTAAGTAATGTGGCTATGCTTGGAAGGCCAAAGCATTATGTCGCTGAAAAGAAAAATACTGCATCAAATACTACGTTCAGTTTGAGCGTTTCCGTAAAAAAGAAAGCAAAACACTTCAATAAAAAAAAAAGTCGAAAGCGGAAGTTGAAAAATTCTGTTTTTGGTATAGTTGGGAAGACGCGCTAAGCAGAAAAGTTAGGATTCGCTTTGAACGTGTCTGAACTTGCAACACTCAGCTAGGACGAAGGAAGTTATGAATACTTCAAAATCGAAAAAAAGTAGGAAGAAATTATACGTACTTCCTTCTATTGCTCCAATGAAAGAGCAAATATAAAACTATTATTCAGAATAAAACTTGTTAAATACTTCAGAATCGAATCGCAATTTTAGTTGTGTTTCTTTATTAGTTGCTTTTGCATCAATGACAAATGCTTAATGAATTTTTCTTGAAACCCACATTTTAACAAAGAGTTAAAATTGTTTAATGAATAGAAAATAGACATTTGAAGGAAACATATCGATAAAATATCGAGAATCGATATTTTAGGCTAATTGGTATGAAATGCTTTTCGAAAAATAAATTCTAAAACAATCGAATCGATCATAAATTCATGATACTGATACTTTTTAGGAAATGAATTCGAAAAAAACCATTGATTAATTGAACAATTCATATAGTTATATATTGAACAAATTGTAATTTGGGATTTAAAGAACAAATCATTAATGCTGATTTATAGATGTATTTTAAATATTAAATGAATTTTTGTACAACCTTATTTCACACAATATGCACAAACTGAACAAGTGTACTCTTACAATTATCAAGATTCTGTTTCTTTTTATAAATTCATGTTCTCATTCAATTGTCTCAATTCACTCTGAAATGTAAAATAAATTCGGAAAATCAAATTTTCTTCTGTCTAAATCTAATTTTTTCTGTATAATTTTTTCATAACGATTTTGAGATTTCTCATCTTAAGTATATTCAAAGACAGTAAATATAATATTTAATTTAATTTTAACTAACAATTTCATTTACAAGTATAGCTTGAAAATTTATCATATATTGGAAAATATAATATTCTATTTTTTGAAATCTTAAATAGACCTAAAATTTTACCTAAAATCGAAATTTTAGTTTTTTTTCTTGGTTACCTATCTATAATTCAAATATATATGTCCTTCTACGTCATTTATCCGAACTTCAAATTTCTTAAATTTAATTTATTCTATAAATTATTGCAAGAATGTGATTTTTATAAATATTTTATATGTAAAATACTAATCAATATTTTAATCTATAATTATGGATTGTGATAAAGTATTTTAAAACAAACTCAAATTTCAAAAATTTTCACTGAAAAGGGTTACCAAAAATCAAGAAATTTTCGGTTAAAAATATTTTCAACATAATGCATTCTTTAGAAATTCGAGTTTTCATTTTCTTATTTCAACTTAGTCTCTGACTTTTCTATTACTATAAAAAAAAAAAATTCAAAAGCATATAAATTCCGAGTATATAAAGTAATTTATAAAACCATTTCCTTTCATGTCCATTCTTTTCTAGGAAATAATTAAAAATTATGCGAATTGTACAAGAATGGTACAAGAAAAATCTCCCTCTTTGGAAAATTATTGAATATCTTGCTGACAAAAATCTCAAAATTATTGTGTGCATATTTTTTAAAGGACTATTAAGGAAAATAGATACTTTAGCAAGATATAATCATCATTTTCATTTAGAGTTTTATTTTTGCAATTATTAGCAATTGGCCTAAAATTAATATTTACTATATTAATTATTAAAGCATTGAACCGTTTCTTCAATATGTAAGATATCCTGAACTGAATTACTCTAAGTATATTATATATAGTATGTAATGTAATATGTACTATACACTGCTTTTCCTATTTTATAAAATAAATATATTTAAATTTGTACTCAAAGAATTCGTATTTATATACATAGATCTCAAAAATATCATAATTTTAAAAATGTAAATGCAGCAAAATAATTTTTTTATTTATTATTTTTCCAACATTATCCACCTTACAGTTTTAATCTAGTATTATATGCATGTGCAGTTAGAAAAAATAACCAAGCTCTTTTTTTATTGCGTTATTACAAAAAACATATAGTTTTGTTTATTTCCCATAAATTATATACAATTCACATAAGTTAAAAAGAAATATTACGCAAATTTGTATATTTTCAGAAATTTCTTCATTCATATTACATCCAGAAAATCGCAACCTTGATACATAATTATGGAATATGATATATTTAAATATATTTACAGAATATGGTATATATAAATTTCATTCAAGCAAATGAGTAAACATTTACAGAATTCGCATGCAGTGTACTAAAATCAAAATAAATGATACTTCATATCAAAGAATGCTTCTAATAATAAATTGAATTTTTGATTGAATTCTTTTCTAAAAACGAAGGCCAATAATAAAAGTCTGCTTCCAATGTTATATGGTTAGTAAAAAAAATGCTCGATTGTTTTGAACAGAATTTTTTCTTCAGACCTCTTTTCGAAAATTCTTTTTGATATTTAGTAACCATAATAAAATCTTAAATTTTAGTATAAAAGTTCTATTTTTAATTGTTATGTTTAACTAATTTCATAACAATTATTAACACCTGACCGAACATCTATATATACTTTTAAACATTACGTATAGAGTAGTTTATTGTGAAAAAAATACTTTTAATTATTATTAAACTAAATATACGTTTACTCATCTGCCACTATTATTCCACCAGTATCCTTGTGGTATCCAATCATAAGTAAAAATGTGTCCAACTTTTTTTTTTTTTTTTGTCACAACAGAAATGATAGAATTTAATTCATAAAAACGTTCCAGTGAATATCTCGCTGATAAATGTTAAGAGTAACTCCAGGACTCCAGAAAAACTCCAGGACAGCAAGAAAGGGGGAAAACAGAAATAACTCTTTCCAAAAGTCCTTTTCTATTGCTTCGGTGCTGATTCCACTGCAAATAGTAAATTTTTCGTTTGGGTATCCTGTTGGTAGTTTCTTAAGACTCGATCAAATGGAATCCTGCAAGACTATCCAGAAATTGATATTATTTCTATTGCCACCTTTTTCTTGTACTTTTTATATCAACACGCAATTGCGCACTAAGGCAATTCCACCTTTTTTTTTAGGAAGGGTCTGAAATAACAGTTAGTTAAAGAATTTGTTGAACATGTATGTTATCGTTCATTCGTGCTTGGAAATCTTAAATAAATAGAAATAGATATTATTTTTCAGACACTTACTTTGCAATATGAGTTAATGTTCTGACAACATGAGCCACCGATTTGATTATGAGCTACTAGCCTAGCTACTCTATAAATATATCTAGTGTACTGTATAGAAAGTTAAAAAATTAAAGAAAAGAAATTTCCCCGAATGCTCTATGATTAAGGAATGAATGTCATACTGCTTTTCTATGAAAAAATTAATGTTTTCATTTTCTGTTGAAACAGAGTGAACTGAAATATGACACGAAAAAGACGGGAATTTGTATCATTAAGTTGCCGAGAGTGGTCCTCTTCCCCTAATTTTTTTCTTCTGTGCTCTCCAATAAGGCTCTTATGCCCCTCTCAACCCAAAAAATTGTGGACCTCGGGTAAGGCCACGAAGACCTTATATAATGACATAGTTACGAAATATAGATGTATTTGGTATGCATCTAGCATTTTTCTATATTGTGAATGTGTCTTTTGGACTCCCTATATATATATATATATATATATATATATATATATATATATATATATATATATATATATATAACTTTAATTTAAATCCAAATTAATTCTCAATTTTTTTTCTTAATTTAGCCCATAGTAACTTCATTCTAAAATATTCTCTTATTCCCTGATCCCATTCCACTTTTTCTATTTAATTAATGCTACAAAAGTTATGTGAAAATGCTTTCGTCAGCGACTCTCACACTCCGCGTGAAGGGATAGAAAAATGTCCAGAAAGCACACTCTTTTAAAAAAGATCCCTGTGACTCCCTTATCAGAATTATCAGTCAGAAATCCCTATCGGAATCTTAATAGTAAATACTGTATATAAACATTTTTTTTATCAAAATATGGTATATAAGACGACGGATAATTAATTTCACGCTCTTCCTTTTCTTCATGCCTAATCTGTTGCTGCGAGCGGACGTACCTTGTCCGCGCCTTCTTGTAAATAAATTATGCCTTCCCGGGATAGATAAAGGCGAACTTAAAAATTCAATGTCTTTAAAACTGCTTTCTGATTGCAAAAATATTAACCATTTTTGACACGGAACTACAGTTGTAGTCATAAAATCACATAAACAAATTTTAGTGACTTAAGTCATTGCGTGTATAAGTTGCTACATTTATACTGATGCGGAATGACAGACAGACAAACAAAAGATTAGATTCAAAATTTGATAGGAATCTTCATTTTAAATTCTACGCCTGTTTTCCAAGTTTTATATATCTAAGTATTTGAGTTTCGTAATTATTGAGCTGACTTGCAATCGAACAGTCAGACAGACAGAATGCATCTGAACGTATTTCGTTCAAAAATTTAAATAATTAATTCGATTTCTTTCTTTCTTATAAAAGTATATGACTATAAATTTAGCTTGAAGTTCATATAAAAATTTTATCCGTCTGGCTCATTTCGTTTTTTGCGTTATGGTGTTTGTTCACAGACAGATGCATAAGTGGACGGAAAGATATCATATCAAAAATGTATCTTTTGAATCCAGGGAAGTCTGAAACGTGGAGATGCTTCAAAATATTGAATTCGAATTTTATGACAATTCTAATATTTTCTCTACATTTCGTAGAGAAATTTTACAGTAAATTTGAACTGAAATTTACTTCTCCTTGAAACAACTGCATGAGAAAAAATTTTTTGTCACTCTAGTAAACATATTATATTATATTACATAACAGGAAATGTATATACCAGATAAATAATTTTGGGAAAATTATAATTCCATGAATGCTTCAAAATCTTCTGAAATTGTATTTCTGTTATTCATAAATATTGTTATGGATATCTCCATTGATGTTCTTTTTCGATTTGTCGGTCAGTGAAATAAACATTCCTTTAGTGGCAGATGACTCCCTACTACACGACTGGCCACTCCAAACATAACTCGATGCTGCATCCACAATAAACACCAGGACTCCACACACAGCTCAAATCAGCAATCGCTCGAGCTCTTCGCTGGACTGATCCAACTTTTCGCTTTAGATTCTTTACACAATTGATTTCGGCTTGAGACTGCCAGCCTTTTATTGTTCCCGGAGACGGGCCGAGAAGGTTCTGGACTAATCAGGCGTATCTCGGTTTCTATTGGCTGAATCGCTGAAATTCTGGAAGTTTCCAGTAATATCTATTTTGCCGCCAAAGTTTTCAAATTCGTGCCAAACGATCGCCAAATTTGTCACCAGCCCCGAGATCACTGACACGACACTCAATCAGTACCCAAAAGAGCTGATCGTAAAACGGTCTTTCCAGGGATTGAACAAAACGTGCTGGGAAGCAGCATTGCAGGTTTCTACCGTTTGTTATAAATTGTCATTTTTATCAAGAAGTCCACGTTTATGAAGAAACGTGGGCTTATATTTCTGTCTTCAAAAAATGTATCTATAAAGTCGAATTTTCGGATTAATGGTTGGATAAAATCTCCATCTATTCCCCAAATTACAGGAAAAATTTTAGATTAAGTTTCCCGCTCTTCATTTGTTTCCCTTTGTAACAAAGTTATTATTTATTCGAAGATATTCAAACAGAGTTTCAAAAGCAAGGCATAGATCATTCCTGCTGAACTACACGCTTCTTTAGGCTTTGATTTTTGAAACATTTTCCATAAATAAGATAGAAACAGGAAAACAAAATTTTTATTTAAATCGACAATTATACAGCTTATAATATTCCTTATATTATTTCAATAATGTAATTAGTTCTGTAATAAAAATAAAGAATCTTTTTTTTACGAGATTTTACGAGAGCATAAGGATATTACATTACTAAAATTTTCGAGAACAGCAATATTCACAAGAATAAGCGAATAATGATTGAATTTTCTCCTATGATACTGAACTGAAAATGCATTGCTTAAAAACAGTTTTGGGCGGTAGAATTTAGCATCAGAAGGTAGAATTATAAATGAAAAAAGAAGTGTTAACAGAATCGATAGTCGTTGATGCAGTCTTAAATATGCTAGTCTGTTGAGTAACAAATGTAAATGAATAAATTAAATGTACTATTTAAAATTATATATAACATATAATATAATGATTTCAGCTAGAAAAAAGGCTCGTAAGAAATGTTCCTAACGTTTAATGCGTTGTTTGTACTACGACTTATTGAAATAATCCTTAAAAATTTTCTGAAAATAGAAAGCTAAAAATCAGCATTCTGAAATTATTTTCGAAACAAGCATTTGAGTTACAAATTTGTTTTTATTGGAGTAAAATTATCATTTATGATTTTTTTAATATGTTTCTAACTTACAGTATTTTCAATTACATTTCTAGAACTGATATGTTTCTATATTTTAAGTCATGGAAGAAGATCTCAAAGATATATTTTAACCAAGAATAACAATTAGCAATTTTAAATGCACTATGCAGTTTCAAAAAAATATTAGTAGCCGATAAAATTTCATTTCAATAAATAAAAATTTAAGGTAATAAGAAAATTGAATCCAGAAAAAGAATGAATTTATTTGAGTAAATATATTGCCAAGAATATAGAGTACCCGTGTATGCATAATAAAGTGCAATAACATAGTTAAAAATGTCACAATGTTAAAAACAATAATAAGAAGTCAAAGAAGCACATTTTCTCTTAAAAAATTATTTGGAACCATAAATATAGCATAGAATTAATCAATAAATAATTTATTAATTCTGTGCTATATCTGTATTTAAAGGTCGTGATCATTCGCATTTTTATTTATTTATTTATTTCCAGCTACCACAAAAACGAAAAATTGTTATTTTTGTGCTTGATTTTGATAACCATTTGATAGAGTGACTCCTTGCTAAATATAACAAAATATACAAATTTGTTCCAAAAGAGCAATTTATGGTGTGAAAATTAAGGCAAAGTGACTACTACACTATGTTCAATTGAGGGAAAAGCAAAAAGTTTAAACAACAGCAAGTTTATTAACAAAACCTTAAAAATCAACCTTTATAACAAACAAGAATGCTCTTGGAGCCTGGAGCTGCGGAGTACCGTGAAAATATTGGTGCGAGCTTTTATAGAAGAAAAAGGTGGTGTTGCCACACACTTAACAAATGCGTTGAAACAATGAAACAGACAACCACCGTGTGGCACCACAAGTTCATGTTTTATATTTTTATTTCAGCTTAAATTTCCCATTCAATTCACCCTGTGAAATCCATCAAAAATATTATTTCTCATCTGAGAATTATAAATGAACTGTTCTTGTAATGAAATGAATGAATTCACAAATTAATAAAATTCGTGAATCTACAATTAAATGTATGTTTATTTAATGACTAAATTTTTGAATGTGGTTATTGGGAACTTTGTTCGGAAAATTAAAAATGACAAGCAATAATAAAATCTTTTCAGTTTTTGTTGATAATTTATACTTATCAAATATTATATGTTTTATGTAAATGAAATTATTGATTATTTATTTTAAACAAATTACATTAAATATTATTGGTTATTACATCCATAAAGATAGATTTTTTTTTCTTGTCATTTGAGTTTTTACAAAGGAATGAATAGAAATGACAAGTATATAAATATGTTACAGTAAGGGAATTTTTTTTTTTTTTGAAAATGTTGAATATTATAAGTTGTGCGGATATATCTTGAAATTAAAGAATATGAAAGCATATCTCCAGTTCTTGAACAGGTACAATTTCTATTTCAAATAATCTATCTAAATGCAAATCATCATTTTCAGATGTGTCAGTTAAAAAACAAAAATCATGTGCAATTTTCTTAGAAAATATACCAATCTGTGAAGATTTCTTTTCCAATCTTGCAAAACTGAGGCATAGTGTACACTTTACAGAGAATCAAAATAATAATAAAAAATATAATAAGAATTAAAATGAAATCTACGATCGCAAATTTCAAGTTATCATGCACGAACTTTATTATTTTTAAGTTATTATTTGTCTTAATTAATTTAAGTCATTAACCAGTTTAAACCGATTTGAAACAATCACGAGATTTCTCTATCGGTCTCTATCCCTATCTCTCTCTCTCTCTATTAAAAGATGATGATGAAAATTGTTATTTATGTTTTATTCATTGCCTACGCGATTCTGAGCTTTAATATTCATTACTTACGCGATATCGAACTTCAAACCCCCTAACCAAAACAAAATCATGTTCTCACATGATAAAAAAAAAAACATTGGTATTTATTAGTAGGCTACGATTTTTCTCTTCTTTTACTTTTGCGGGTAGACAAAGCAATTTTTTTAAGTACGAATTGCTATGCAGTTGACAGAGAATAACAGCATAAAATAGTACATTGAGGTGAGAGCTTTTAGTAAAATGCCTAAGTAAAAAAAATCGCAAGCGGGGGAGGAAGAATTTCGTTTTGGGGATGGTTAGGAACATGCACTAAGCAGAAAAGTTAGAATTCGTCCTGTACGTGTTTGAATTGCCAAACTTAGCTGAGACGAAGGAAGATATAAATATTACGAAATCAAGCACAACCAGTAAGACAGTTGAGTCTTATCTTTTTCTGCTTTAAAAGGGAAAAAAAAAATTTTAAAAAGCTTTCATGCGTGTTTTTCTGAATGGAATTTGATAAATATTACAGAATCAAATTGTATTTTAGTTGTATTTCTTTATCGATTGTGTTTCATTCAATCAAATTGATATAAAGAAAGAATTTTTCAATGAGAATGGCATTTCGAAGAACAATAAAACTGATGTGAAATTTCAAAAGACATAAGTGTACTCTACTTGATGTCGTCTTGTGAATCAACTTGTGTCAGAAATCATTCGCTTTTGATAGAAAATAACTAAACGTCCTTTTTTTTTTAAAAAAAAGTTTTACTTTAAGAGAATGTATGTTGAGTAAGACAAGCAATTTTGATTGAATTTTTATATTACTAAGAAATCTAGAATCATCATTTCCCTATTGAGAATTAAAGAAGGAGTATTAAAATCGTATGAAGTGCCAATAAAAAAGCAATTATTTGCTTAGATTATTGTTATTAACATGTATTGCTTGTCTTTATATTCATATGAAAAATCATTTCAATGTTAACGAAGATTATAATTATCAAAATGAAATAGATCTTCTATACTCATATTATTTGGCATTAAATACCATTCGAAATACTAATTGAATCGAACTGAAAAATCTCGGAAATCAGCCTTTCTTTAGACATTGATTGGAAAATGATATGCTGGAAGATTTATAGCGATCGGTTTGTTAAACAAATCATTTATGCATATCACAGCACAAATATAAAATTTATAACCCTATTTCACAGAATATGTCCATTTGACAGAGTTTATTCTGAAACATTCGAACCATTCTTTCTTTAAATAAATTCATTTGTTCTTTGAATGCCATTGGTCTTTATTTCTTTTGAAATTTTTCATCAAATTTAGAAAACAAATTGTTTCGTAATTTCTACTACAGTGGCTCAAAAAATTGAGAGTACACCTTACTTTTACTTCATAAATCCGACTTTCAATATAAATAACACATTACAGGGAAGTGCAAACATGATTTTATTTTTCACATGACAAATGGTTTAATTTAGAGTAAAAATAAAGAAAAATCAACGAAAAATTTCTAAACTAAAAATTTTTAGAAGCATTTTAAATAAACATACGCAGAATTTTGCCTCAAAAAATTTAGAATACACCAATGAAATTTTTGCAATATCACGCATAGAAACAAAGTGTCACTATTAAGTTGCATGCCTTTTGGCTCTTATAATGGCCTCTAAACGTCATGGTACCGATTTGACCCATTTTTGGTGGTATTTGAAGATATTTTACCCCATTCTTCTTGCACCACTTGTTTTAAATGGGTTTTGTTTCTAATTTTGTGTTTTTGAACCACTTTTTCGGGTATGGTCCACGAATATTCAATGACATTGATGTCAGGGTACTGTGGTGGTGTGTGTAACTGTTGTTTACAATGAAAAAGACATCATATTTTGACGTTACGTGCATTCTGTTTAGGGTCGTTGTCCTGCTTCAAAATGGAATTTCCATCTAAACACAAATTTTTAACACTTTCCTTTAGATTGCTGCTAAGTATATCCAAGTAAACCGTATCATTTATAATGCCATCTATAAAAATTAAATTTCCTACCCTGGATGAAGCCATGTAACCTCAAATCATCACGGAGTCACTATCATGTTTAACCGTAGGACGTAATTTTTTGGATACAAATCAGTATTAGGCTTTCTCCATACATTAAGATGGTTGTCACTGCCAAAAATGTTGAGGTTACTTTCATTACTAAATATAGATTTCTTCCAAAGGTTATTGGTCTACAACTGATGAGTTTTTGCAAACTTCAAATGCTTTTTCTGAATTCGCAAGCTGATGAACGGTTTCTCTCTAACAATGCTACCTTTATATCCAGCTTGTCTAATGGCATTCAGCACGGTTTTAGCACTTACACTTCTGCCTATGATTTGAAAAGTTTCTGCAACAAGTTGGATGAACCATATGGTAGCAGCAATCTAAAGGAAAGTGTTAAAAATTTGTGTTTAGATGGATATTCTGTTTTCCAGCAGGGCAACGACCTCAAACAGAATGCACGTAACGTCAAAATATTGTGTCTTTTTCATTATAAACAACAGTTACACACATCACCACAGTACCCCGACATCAATACCATTGAATATTCGTGGGCCATACTCGAAAAAGTGGTTCAAAAGCGCAAAATTAGGAACAAAACCCATTTAAAACAAGTGGTGCTAGAAGAATGGGGTAAAATACCTTCAGATATCACCAAAAATGGGTCAAATCGGTACCATGACGTTTAAAGGCCATTATAAGAGCCAAAAGACATGCAATTTAAAAGTGGCTTTTCATTTGTATGCGTGATATAGCAAAAATTTCATTGGTGTATTCTCAATTTTTTGAGGCAAAATTCTGCGTATGTTTATTTAAAATGCTTCTGAAAATTTTCAGTTTAGAAATTTTTCGTTGATTTTTCTTTATTTTTACTCTCAATTAAACCGTTTGGTATGTGTAAAAATAAAAACATGTTTGCAGTTCCCTGTAATGTGTTATTTATATTGAAAGTCGGATTTATGAAGTAAAAGTAAGGTGTACTCTCAATTTTTTGAGCCACTGTATCTAGATGTAATTCTGATTCGAAAGACATATAGACATATCGAAGAGCTCATACGAAATTCGAATTTTATATATACGGAAGTATTAAAGATAATATTTAACTTAATATTATCAAAACTTATCCATAGACGTAATGCAAAAGTTCTTTCTTAACATGAAAAATTTATAATAGTTCTAAACTCTGAAACGGAAACTAGTTCAGAATTAGATTTTACGAAATTTACAAAAATATACTCATTTATTCAAAACTTGTTCTTTCTTCAAATGTTTCTAAATTTAATTTCTTTTTACATATTATTCTAAAGAATAGTTTTATGATAAAACATATTGAATCGAAAAAAATGCTTTATATTTTTAATTGGAATATTGATTGCGATAAGTAGAAATGTCTGAAATAATACATTTAATTTATTATTCTGAATCTTCCACAGAAACAGCAATTATGAATTGTGATGATTTCTAGTTTAAATAACTCGTATAAATAATAATGCATGGCTAATAAAAAATATATATTTCTTCATCCAAAAGAGGAGTCTTTAAATCCCCTAAAACTATAAATAAATTATTTAATAATTTATGTTTCAAACAAAATATAAAGTATGAATCTGGGAAGTAATTTATAACATCAACGTCTTTCAGTTTCTTTCTTTTTTTTATAAACGGATTGATTCATTTTTAGTGTAGTACTTGTGTAGTATGCCAACCTGTGTATATTTGAATTTGAAGATTAAAGTCACAAAATTATTCATATATTTAAGCAATCAATATATAAATAAAGAGTTCGGTGTTGACAGTGTTAATATAAGTTTATAATATAAAAACTTATTTTATATTTAACATTTTGTTATTTTATTAATTATCACCTTATTTCACGTTCACATCTATTCTTATACATAAAGAGCAGAATGTAGTTGCATTCTATTTACTGAAAAAAAAACTTATTTTTATTATTAAATCTTTCATTGAATACATTTTAGATATCCTGTAGTAAAGGAATGCATTTCCATTTTCTTTTTGTCGAAACAGCAAAAACAAAATGATAAATCTATGCCATAAAAACATACCAAGGAAAGTTTGGATGACAAATGGTAGAACTAAGAAAGAACCAGGACTGCATGAAAACTGGTGAACAGAAGAAACTCACTCGCAAAAACCATTTCCTGTCGCTTCCGTACCATTCCCTCTGTAGGTAGTAAACTTCTCTCTTGGAAGTTTCTTTCGATTCGACAGGAAGAAATCATGCAAATACTGTCCAAAACGGAATCTTTTTTCTCTGCGTTCCATTTGTGCTTTATTTTCATGTATACGTAGTATAGAGAAAGTATAGTAATCGTGAAAAAATTCAAATTCAACATTTTGGCGAATTTCCGCGTTTTAAACATCTCTGAGTTCGGAAAACACACTGTTCGAGAAAAGATCCATCTGTCTGCCTGTAAAAAAGATAACTCAAGAAAACATTGATCTAGAAAAATGAAATTTGGGTTTACACCATACTTGCAGATTTTTATCAAATTTCATATAATTTGTCAACAGTAGGTCCTACTGTTCGAATATAAGCTAACACGATAAATACAAAGCGAATTGCTCTAGAAAGATTAAATTAGACTCAAAGATTTAACATTTATGGCGTTGACAACTCTCAAATTTTGAGGTGAATCCAACTAACAGCTGATTGTATTCCGGTATGTGTCTTCAGAAATATGTAAACGCGATAATTCAAAAATGGCATGACTTCGATGCACCAAATTTGGCGTGAGAATTTGAATACAAGTGCAGTTTCGTGCCAATGTTTGTTTCAGTCAGTTGAGAAAAACGTGTTTAAAATGGAAATTCCATTTTTGGATACTATTAACGCTTGCCAGGGATTAATAGCCAAATATCTCGCCAAGGAAAACATGATAGATTCAATAAAAAGGATTATTTCTGCCAGACGTCAATGTTCCCGTAACTATTGCACGCCCGTGCCTGTAAGGCATTCTCAGGCATGAAGTTTATTAGAGAGTATGGTAGAAAGTTTTAGAGAGAAAATTCCCCCTATTTTCCAACAATATTTAATGATGCGCGAATATAAAATACCATACTCTATTTCACCAGTGTTAGAATTAATGGAACTCTCACGTCAATTGCCATCTTCGCTTAGAAACGACAAAAGAAAAAAAATTCTGTGAGTCAGCATAGTTTGCAAAATGAGTTAAAATCAACATGCCAGTTTTCAGGTTATTGATTTCATTTTAGCCATCAGATGCATTAAAAGGTATCCGGTGTACTTGTTATGCAGGGCGATAAAATGATGTAGAAAAGAAATTGATTCCGATGTTATATGGTTAGGGAGTAGATGTCGTGCAGCTTTCATATCATTCAACATCATTTCTTTCCAGTTATAACAGGAAGGTCGGCAGAGGTTTGATAGAGCCAAAATAAAATAAAAATAATGATTTTGAGACTAAATTTGTTTCAGTAAATAAATCCCTTTGCAAGGGAAAAGGCATACGCAAAGAACGATTTTTGATTGAAGTGTTATTAAAGGAAATTGATGTTTCTGAAGCTTTTTTTCAATGCAAACACATTTAATTTCTTAAGACGATATGTTGAATTTTTTTTTAAATTTACTCTCCTGCAGAAACTACAATAAAAGTATACAATAAAATATTTGTCGTATAAAATTCCTCTCAAAAAATAAATTACGATATCTCAATATGAATTATCAAATGAAACTTTTAAGTGTATATGCCTTGCATTCTTGTATAAGGGGTGTTCGAATGAAAAGGTAAGAAACGTCGTAACAGCATAATCGTTAACATATTTGCCTATGCCGCAATATGAGAATGTAACGAGACATCTTGGGATGGGATTGGAGTAGATTAAAGCATGCGCGGGCGCTCTCATGCGCAAGAGAGAGCAGTGACTCTTATAAAGAGCGCCGTCCAATTGAAGTGGCAGTGCATGTGAAGACAGGACGGAAATGGACAGAAGAACCATTAGCTCCGATGTTTAGTGTGAGACATTCTGAAGACTACCAAGTCCATTACGAACAAAAGACAGGGGCTACTCACGGAGGGTGTGGTTCTGCTCCAGGATAACACACGTACACACGTCTCCAGCGTCACGCACATGGTATTGGCCAAGTTCAAGTGTATACCATATGCCCCACAGCCCGGACATGTTGACCTGCGATTTTCATGTGTTTGTTCTCCTGAAAAAATATCTGAATGGGAAGCGCTTCAACTCAGACGACGAAATCAAGGATGCTGTGAAGGACTGGGTCTCGTCACGGCCAAAGGAATTCTGAGAACAAGGAATCCTTCGGCTCGTTAATCAATGGGATCGTTGTGCTCAGGCTTATGGTGTATACTTTGATTAAAGTCTTCATTTATACCCACAGTGTTGTTTCATACCTTTTCATTTCAACACCCCATGTATCTGCATATATTAGAAACAAAGAAACTTTATTTGACCGAAAACGAAAGCTTAATCTATGTAATGCACTACTTCATGGTGAGAATACCGTATCCTCGATTTAATAGATATAAGATTGATACCGTTAAGAATACAGATTTACCTCCAAATAGTTAACAACAGCCCACAAAGTAAAAGTAAATTCCTCTTTCAGCAAGTTCGAATATAAATATACACTTTTGTATGTAGAGCATTTTATTGTTTTCTATATGACTTTCATAATTAATATTGTAATTAAAATCAATTGTTTCTGCTTGTGAATAAATAATTCCATTATTAGCCATCAGTCCGTAAAGATTATAGTTGCAGGGGCATGGAGAGGTTTTATTAGCCATCAGCATTTTCTAATCATATGAGAGTCAGGTCACACATCATACAGTATTGTGCGAATTAATTGGGACAAACAGAAAATTTTTCACAAATGATGTTTAATTAATATAGATTATCGTACATGCACGGTATAGCAATCTAATACAAAATATGTCCTCCTCTAGCTATAATGAGATCTTGTACACGGTTTGACACGGATTCACTAAATTAGAATATAAATTTTTGATCTCGTCATCACGAAACCAAACTTTTATAGCATTCTCAATCATTGTTTTCTTTGTGGAGCAGTCCATTTTACTCAGATGTCTCTTTACAATGCTCCACAAATTTTCGATGGGATTTACATTAGGAGAATTACCAGGCCAATCCAAAACAGTTTTTCTTTCTGTTTTTGAAAAAAATTCGTTGTTAACTTAAAAGTATGGCATGAGGCAGGATCTTGTCGAAAGATACCATCACCACCAACGAACGTTTGCATCATAGGTACAATTTTACCTTCTATAATAGAAATGTATTGTTTAGAGTTCATCATTCCTTCAACTGGTACTAAGCTTCCAGGTCCTCCAGAAGTAAAATAACTCCAAAACATCTGTTTCTGAGGGTGCCTAACTGTTTGAATGAAATGTGGTTCCCTGATGGGTTCTCTACCACTTCGCCTGACAAATCTTGGTTGACACCTTGCACAAGAAAATGCGTTTCATCGCTGAATACAACCTTCTTCCAATCTTGTACAGTCCAGGATTGATATTTCTTGGCCCAATCCAAACATTTTTTCAGCATTGCAGGTGTTAATAACTGTTTTCCGATTGGTTTTCTTGCAAATCTCCCATCTTCAATAAGCCTTTGTCGAACTGTAGATGAATCCATGCTCACACCAATATCTAATAATTCTCTCTGAAGATCTCTACTTGTTTTGTAAGGATGCATTGTTCTATTTCGTACAAGAAATTTTTCTGTTCTAGGTGTGATCTTGCGTTTGCGTCCATATTTACTCTTTCGTTTTGGAGACACTGTCCCAAAATTCTTTTGCTGATTAATAATCCCAGAAACACTGGATTTTCCTACTCCAATTGCTGCAGCAATACTCCTCACAGTAATAGAAGTATGCTGACTAAGGGTAACAATTCTAGTCCTTTTCATAGGAGTTATATCTATTTTTTAAAGACACGCCAGAAGGAGACAATTCACACTGGCGACCACTTCTTACAGCAACTGAAGGGGAAAATTTTCGACATGTCATGATCACGTGGTCATGACATGTCGAAACCGGTTTAGACTAGTCAAGAGCAGTCACGCGTTGTAAGAAAATGCAGTTGAAACCAGTTTGTGGCAAAAAATACCCGAGAAAGGGACAATTTTCTTAAAAAATATGTTTGTCCCAATTAATTCGCAAGGTACTGTATATCCAGCCATATAAATATTCCTATTTCTCTGTTAATAGAATTTAACGAGCAGTGCTAGATTTGGAAGATTGTCTTCACAATCTCAAAAATCGTAATTTAATGCTAAATTTCTTCTTGCATTCACTATTAAGCATAAAATGTTCAATACTGACTTTCATTTTATATAAACCTCAAGGAATATGTGGTTTGGTGGAATAGATCCACAGGATGTTTCGCTGAATTTTAATCCGGGGGACATCTCGAAATGAGGATGAAATGCTTCCGGCATAGAGGTTGGATAACCACTGTTCCTGCCAGTGTTGCTGTTGCGGCTGTCCAGTCGTTCAGTATTTATTATGCTTGTGCCTTCGGGCGGGTCAGGGAGTCAGTGATATGACTTATACAACCTTCATAAGAATCACTCCAACTTCCAAAAGGTGGATGATTAAAAGCTTCCGACATGGTGGGCGGCCCTTGTGGGTACAGAAATGGTGTGGGGTGGATTATCCCTGCAAATGATGGGACATGTCTCCTCAGGAAGGTTTGTACCATGCCCGGTGATGGCCCTTATGACTCAACCATAATTCCCGCCTATTCTATTGCTACATTTTGATCATTCAATTTATCCTTATGACAATGGGAGGGGCGGATGGTGAACCGTTTGTGATTATGCAAATAACTATTCTCGAAATGCCATTCCCCTCATATTGGAGGGGAATTCCCCCCTTATTGTTTCTTATACAAGTTTTTGTTTAAAATTAAAACCAGTTTTATTTTTGAAATCATATGATCTTTTATATTTATGATTTTTTCACTTTTGTAAGAAAAGAATGATTAGCCAAAAAAAGCTGTTATGTAATATTTTAACGTTTGCATTCCGGAAAAAAGATGTTTATAACTATCCATTCCTAAATTCTGAATCTCATCATCAGTTTTGAGTTCTCAACAGAATCAGTGTATTTTTGCTTTGGTATTTTCAAGTTTAGTAAACGAAATAATGCTATAAGCAAATCTAGATTGGAAATGATTCATTAAAATTTTACAAATAAAATTTGTTAGTCATTTATAACTGCGCGATTTCCATACGTGCGTTCTCTATTAATTAATATAGATGATACCTAGAAAGATGTTTAAAATACTATTTCACGAAAACATTTTATTACATTATTTATTTCTGTTAAATATAAAAAAATTAAACATATTTTGAATCATTTTTGGTGTTCTTGTATTCGAAGAAAAACTTATTTTAATTCTATCAAAATTTTTCTGTATTCGTTCATATTGCAGTAATAATTTTCTGAATGCCTCCATGTAGAAACGATTCAAACCTCTATCCTACCAGCAAAACAATCCTTTAGTCTCACAGATCGCCAATTGCTGAGCTTATAGTCTCTTCTCAGAAAGATTTCAGATCTTAGCTTTAAGAGCACGACGGGGAACAAAATCGACTAATTCTCGGATTAATGACTCGAAAACATCTCCATCTGTGCCCCAACTGCCAGAGAAAGAAATATAGATTAAGTCTCCTGCTGTTCATTCCTATTTCTGTTGTCCCACACTTATTTTCTTTTAAAGAGGTTTGGGTAAAAAAAATGAAGAAGTTCTGTAGGCAATTTCTGTTAAACTCTCTATTTAGGTTTTTCTTTGTGTTACTTTCTTTTACGGAATAAAATATAAAGCAAAAGTGTATGTTTAAAGTTATTCCAACAGTGTTTTCAGGATTGAGTTAAAAGCATTCAATTATATTTTTGTTTGAATTTTATGTTATTACTAGCCGATTTCGCTGGCTAGCTTGCTCACCCAGATTGACTTTTTAGAATGCAATATATTAATTCTGATTGCATTTTTTTTTAAGTTTCACTTAATTATTTTAGAAGAGCGAAAAGCATGAATATAAATAATTAAATAAAAATCAATTAAAGAGTGTAAATACTAGGATATAAAAGCGGAAGTGAAAACTGATTACCGGAATAATTCATTCTCAAATAAAGTGTGTGTGTGTGTGTGTGTGTGTGTGTGTGTGTGTGTGTGTGTGTGTGTGTGTGTGTGTGTGTGTGTGTGTGTGTGTGTGTGTGTGTGTGTGTGTGTGTGTGTGTGTGTGTTTAACACGTGCAATAGAGCACTATTGTCTATTTTGATAGTTTGAATTTCAAACATTTAAAATTAATTTTCACAAAATGCGGATCATATTTGGAAACTTATTAAAAATAAATAAATCTTTTTACAGTAATAAAACTGCTGTCATTAAAATAGTAATGTCCTAATTTTAAAATAATGCAAAACCAACTTTTATAAGATTAATTATACTTTTGATTGATATGGTCATCAATTTCCATAAATAAGTCCTAGCAATTTTTCATCTGGCAATGGTTAAACCTAATTTTGAGCTCTATTAAAGTTAGTTTGACAAATGTTTCGAGATTTCTTTTACATCTTCTTTCCTCTGAATGAATATAACTTTTGATAAGCCCTGATCAGAGCATTTCGAATAATATTAATTAATTATTGAAGCGTTGTATTATCTGCAAAAACTATATATATATATATATATATATATATATATATATATATATATATATATATATATATATATATATATATATATATATATATATGTATGTATGTAAATAAGCATTATTTTATGTGAAGCAGAATGCAGTTTGAAGACAGTGAAGATACTTTTAATTTCGTGACGTCGTTTTATTTCATTTTGAAGAAGCAGGCATATGTACAAGCGATGAGCACACAGAGTGACACAGAAAAGGAAAGAGGAAAAGGCTCCAGTACATTTTATCCCTGGTCGTATATTACCTGAGATTTTGATAAGGAAAATATTTCTTAACAGTGCTAATATATTGTTAAGATTTCGATAGGGACTTTCGTTACACGCGTCAAAGAGGTAGGGGAAACATGGGGATCTTTTAAAAAAGAATGTATCTCGTCAGCGGTGTTTTGTCTCTTCACGCGGAGTGTGGGAAAGTTAGGCTTTTTGCCGATTCAGCAATTTTACATAGCTTCTCTTGAATTAATTACGTAGGGAAAGTGGAATTGGATAAAAAAATAAGAGAATATTTTAGAATAACTTTACTATGGGCTAAATTAAGGTAAAACCTTGGAAATTAATTAAATTGAAATTAAAGTTAAATTCATTACATATATATATATATATATATATATATATATATATATATATATATATATATATATATATATATATATATATATATATATATATATATACTAAAATCTTTAGAGCAATAAATTTGTACAAATTAGTATATTATTTAAAATAAAATGGAGTGTTTCTTAAAAACGGCTATTCGAAGAAGACCATAAAACATTTAATGGCTTTTGTGACACTCTTTTCTTGTTATAACTCAAATCTGAGCGAATAAGTATTGAAATGGTTCTGAAAAAGTTCTAGAATGTATAAATCTATTATTAGCCTCATAATAATATTTCATAAATGTATTTGAAGCAATTTTCTTCTAATTCAAAAAATAAAATTTTTTATACACAAGTGATTTATTTACAATCTTTTGAGCTTAATTTACACTGCAGTGTTAGCATCACCCTTTCAGGTATTTAAATACGAATGAGAAATAAGAGATAAATTCTCCATTATTACAAAAATAAATACTTAAGCATCTTACGAGCGAAAATATATCTCTATTCACAATCGCTTCATTTTCTTCTAAACCTTCTTTTTTTCCAACACATTTTCACTAATGAAAACCACATCTTCTATTAAAATTATTTTTCAGTGCTAATGAAAGTAAAAATGAAACTGTACATTTAGCTCTTCTTAATACGAAATTTAGAAAGAAAAAATAAACCACAAACTTAAACGTTAAACCCAAAAAATGTCATTAAAATCATTACCCAAATCTTTTCAAAATGTGTGAATCTCGGCTTGATGCGAGCTCAGTGCCGTCAAATACATTCAAGAGGTTATTTGCTAGATACTGGATTTCTACAGCTAATTCATTCTCCTCCATCTAGTAGTTATCTTCGATAAATATCGCATCTCCCTTAAGTAAAGATAAAGATGTTATAAATAGAAAGTTTTGATAAACCTTTTCTGGATTGTCAGAAAGTTGATTTTTAATGAAAGTAAAATTGAAACTTTACACTACTTACAGAAACATCTATAGGATGTTTGTCCTTGTTGGGCTAATGGAGAAGAATTTATATTGTTTTAGAGAAAGGCCTGAGAATTACAGTTATTAAGTTTCAAGATACAAAAATGTCAGAGGCTTAAAGAGAATATCTAGTAGATGCTTTACTATATGCTTATTTTTTTTAAATTAAAAAAAAATAATGAGTAGCTGTTAAAATTTCATTTTCAATATATTATAAATTATGAAGGCTACTAAAGAATCTTAGGAATCAGTAATCTAGATAAATTATAAATTTTGTATAAATACCTGCTGTAATTGACAAAAATAAATCCTCTTCGATTTATACTTTGTAAACTAATATGTCACGTTTTAAAAAGTTTTAATGCTGAGATAAAAGAAAGGCAAAGAGATCATTTCGCTTTTTAAAACTATATAATGTTATATATAACACAAAATCAGAAACTAAATTCTACATATTGTAATGATACACTTTATCAATAGTCATGAAAAGAATTATTTATCAGCAATTATTTTTGAGCAATCTCAAAAAAGTCGTTTTCAATTCTTTATTTTGGAGAAATTTGACATACAAAATATGTTATAATTCAATCAAAAACACAATTATTTTTTTTTTCAAAATTGAATGTATTTTTCTTCGCATTTAATAGAAGAAAAAATTAATGATTGCACAAAATCCCTACAATGAAAGACATTCAAAAATATTTTAAATCAAATATTCTAAAGTAAAATCTAATGACATTCGGTTTGTGAATCCATAATTTATCTCTATCAATATTGAAAGCCACAAACGTCCATTCGGTGAAATGACGGGGAAACCCGAAGCCGCCCGGATTTCATAGCGAATTTTTTTCCCTTTTCCGCATTGAGTGATTGAATGCTTGATACGTGTGCTTTGTTCATTAGAATAGCTCGTCAAAAAGTGTTTGGAGGTCATGAAAGTTTTCTGAGAAGGATGTCCGAGCAGACATTTACTTAGGAGCCATCAGTTAAATGAGGTCCTCTTCTGCATATCAACGCATTAAAAATATTACTTTCATTGCGGTTTCTAGAGAAGGGTGAGAGTAGAGAAATTATCTTATCTTTGAAAGAGAAACTCGGGCATCCCAGTATTCTGAAGTACCTGAATTCGAATGGCTTTAGGAATGCTAGAATTGAAATATAGTCATATAGAAAATGAATTCAATTTCAAAAAATAAGATACAATACAGCATTCTGATTAGTTTTCAAATATAAATTAATTAGCAAAGTTCAAAAATTCCAGGTAGAATTAAAGCTATTTTACAATAGTCTGTTGCATTTCATATAGAGCATTTGATTGATTGACTTGCTTTTAAAAGTCCTTATTAAAAGATTAATAGCAACTATGCATCTTTTTCTAGTCATTTATGTTTTTCTAAAGAATTTAATAGAAGCACATAAATTTACTGCAATAACGAAAATTATTTTTCATACTGCTGGATGATAAAAATTATTGCGGGAAATCTAGGATAACTCTAAAAGAAGAAACATGTCTCCATTTCTTCAACAAAAAGAATTTTTTTCACTCATCAATCAAAATACAGAAGCATCATTTGCATCCTTGTCAAAGAAAAAATAACAATATAACTTGATATTTTGCCTTAAAAAATATGACAGTTTGAAAAGATTCTCTCCCTTCCCTAATTCTTGTAAATCGGAGACCAAAGAGATGCGCTGATGTACATAAAATAAAAGACACTGGGAAATCCCACTACTATGTTTTTCATCACTTGCTTCTGTGGGAAGAGGATCTGGCAGTAATTTGAACTGCGAAACATTATGTAGATAAGACAAAAAGTGTTGAACACTATGTTGAATTCGAGTATTTTGGTTCAAAAACAGCATAATACAAAAATAAATACAAATGCTAGGGAAAGAAAGGATTTTGCTTTCTCGATGGTTTAGAAGGCATGCTAAGCAGGAAAATTTAGAATTCGTCCTATACGTGTGTGAATTTCTCTAATTTGGCAGGGTAAATATTTCAGATCAAACACGTAAAAAGGAAGATTATATTCTGATTCTTTTCTTCTATAACAAAGAAAGAACGAAAAAAACTTTTAAGAAAAACTTTATATGTTTAATGTGTTTTATACGAATCAAGCACAAAGTTAAAAAGAATATTTTATTTAGACATGTATTTCAAAAAATAATAAAGCTGTTTTCGAAATACGTATTCAGTCAGATATTGAAACATATAAGCGAATTTTTTGATGTTCTGATGTGAAACAATTGGTGCTAGGAATGATTCTCTTCTTTCGGAAATAACTGACCTTTTTGAAATAATTTGATTGAAAATAACGCCCGACGGAGCCTTTTTATTAATACGTCAAATTGTTCTGAAAATACAGATGCTATGTTTGGATTATTATTATGAAATTGAAATCATCAATAATAAAGAATAAATAATAAACAATAAAGAATAAAAACGCATGAAGAACATGTAAAAAAAAGTTTATCTATTTAAATGAGTTTACACCGGTTCTTCTATCCTTTTACTTTACTTCCCTTTATTCGGCTCTTTTTACTTTCTTTTACTTAGATTTAATATTTTTGAATATTTGTAATACATATTTTGAATATTATTAACATATCATATGATCAAATGTGATACAGTATTGATATTTTGGTGTTAAATTTCATTCAAAATAAATAAATATAAAAAATTTGAATCCCAAATTGAAAATTAATTACATTTCTTCAAAAGTGTATTCTAAACAATTAATTTAATATGCTGTTGATGATTTATTGTATAAAATATACATTCAAGGTAGTTGACTACGTTCAAAAGTTAAAATTTGGCGAGGATATGTATCATTATTCTTAATTTATGAACAACGTCCTTTATAAAACCATTAGAATTTTCATTTTATGCCGATTCTTTGGAAAGTTACATTGTTTTTTACATTTTCATATTGCATATTTTAATGATATTTCTTTTTCGAAATCTATAATTTTCATAATTTTAATTGTGGTAAAATCTTCTTACAAAATATTTTAAATAAAAAGCTAATGCGTATTTATTATTCAAATTTTGTACAATAATTTCGCAAGATATTTTTCAGATTCTCAACTACCGAATAAACAATGTGCTCATTTAGAAAATTTTTGCAGTTGCTTTGATATTGCTCAATTTAGATATGAATTGAAAATTACTTTCTGTCTATCAGTCGAACGCAATTTTTAAATATAGAATAGACATTCAATCTATATACATTATTTAAAGAACTAGGTAATGTATTTCTAAAACTATTTTTAAGATTTAGAACAAATAATTTATAAACTTCTAAACTAGAGACTTTTTGCTTTAATGTATAAAAAATATGTACTTTTATATGTTAAAATTTAAAAACCCATATTTTTTTCATTTAATCTTTTTTCATAATTACTCTTCTTTCTATTTTAAAAACATCGAGTATTTTCTTGTATTCTGTACGTCATTATGCAGTAAATAGTCGCATACTGTGAAAAAAAAAGAAATGGATGTTTGCACATTCGTCTTCCGCAGTATTTCTTTTAGATTGAAATAGAGCATAGTTTTGAACTCTGGAAATATTCCTTCACTTTATGAGATCATGTGCTTTCTCAGATACATTTAATTTCATTTCTTATGAAACATGGGATCGATTCGAGAATAATTTTTTTTTCGTTTATAACTAGCTTTTTTTTGGAAAGAACTTGTAATTACTGATTTATACTGAATTTAAACTTTTCAAAACTATATTCATAATATTTATATCAACTTAATACTAACAAATAAAAATTGTAAAAAAGCATTACACGAAAAGTCAGTTTAACGATTAAAATAAATATTCTTATTTCTAAAAGAGAGTTTAATTCAGAGCTAGTAATACTTGAGTATACACATTTCTTTAATTATAGAAATTATTTCTCCAATATTCCTTCCTGCTTCAAATATTTTAAAATTCAATTTATTTTGAATGTTATTACCAGGAAAATATCATTAGAAACATTTTGTGTTTTTGTATATTGCTTAATATTTATTATTTATAGGTATATTGATATTAATAGCGTATAGAATTATGAACTCATGTTAGAAAGTTTACCATCAAAAGAGTCAGTACAATGTCTGATGATTTTAAAGGAAACACATAGAGCAATTGCACAGATCAGCGTTTCTCAACCTTTCAGTATTAGTGACCCAGTTTTCAATCATAATTTTCATCCCGCCCTCCGCTTACAATAAAATGCATACAGCAATAATGTATATTGAGTATTTTGGATTCTGTTTTTAAACTATTTACGTTGGCGAGACGTTTAAACGTTGGCGAGAAACCACATCTTGCATTTTGGATAAGAGTGCGGAGAACAGATTAAGTGAATGAAAGTGGAGAAAATTTATATATTATATTTGAAATGAAAGCCAAACAGGGAGATAAAGTTAAAAGAATATGAAGGTAGAGAAAATCATCAATGAAAGTTAACCTAGACGGGGTGAGCTAAATTTAGAAACTGGTAATACATTTTTTTCGAATAATAAAAGAAATAAAACCGAATCATGACAAAAAAAAAAAAGTGAAAAAAATAACAATGTTTGTGGTAGGGAATCCACACGACCGATGCCTTCTCGAGCATGCGCGGAGCAAATGTTTTCTCATAGGAAGAAAGAAAATATTCGATAACGCGAGTTTCAATTCCAGCCAGTCTCATTCGAGTCGATCCTTTCATCGCTATCGAATCTATCGTGAATGTATATGTTATATATGTTTTCGTGTTAACTGCAATTCACCATATTAAATATTCACGGCAGCAGATTTATGCAGGTTCATGAATAAATTTTTGAGATGAAGTAAGCAAGCATTTGACGATAGTCAAGCATCAACAAGTACACAGACGAGCATTGTTCTGAAAATAAAATCAAGGAAATATTCTCAAGAATACTTGAATTTTGGGTTTACCAGTACTGAAATAAATGAAGAAGAAAGACCCCTGTGTATCATTTGCTCAAAAATGTTGGCCGCAGACAGTATGAAACCTAATAAACTTAAACGACATTCGGAAACCCTTCAAACTTCAACAAACCCAGATAATTCTTCGAATTAAAATTAAAATCATATAAAAAGATAAAATCATTTTTTAAAGAAACTTTGTCTGTAAATAAAAAAAAGCTTTAATTGCATCTTACAAAGTTCATATAATTGTAGAAATCCTCACACCATTGGTGAAGAGCTTATTTTGTCAGCAGCAATTAAGATTGTATAAACTATATTTGGAGAAAAATTTTCAAAAAAATTTCAGTCCATACCTCTTTCAAATGATACTGTTGCCCGTCGAATTGGCTATTTAGCTGAAGATGTACAGCTTCAACTTTTCTCGAAGTTTCGTGACAAATTGTTTTCAATACAACTTGTCAAAGCAACAGATAGTAATAAAGATGCCCATTTAATTGCCTATGTTCGAATTTGTGATAATGTGTCAGTAGTAGAACTACTTTTCTGCAAACGAATAGAACTCAAAACATAGCGCTAGCATTATTTGTTATTTTAAATGATTTTATGAACGAGGTAAACATAGAATGGAAAAATTGCATCGGAATATGAGCCGATGGTGCTCGTTCAGTGTCCGGAAGATTCCAAGGTATACAAGCACTTGTAAAACAAAAATCGCCTTAGTGCAACATTGCATGATCCACAGAGAAACTTTGGCTTCGAAAGAAATGAGTCCTGGTGTGAATATTGTGTTAACTACGGTTGTAAACGTAGTAAATTATATAAAAATGAGACCCCCTGAAATTGAGAATCTTTTCCGCACTTCATAAAGATATGGGTTTAGTACATTCAGATTTACTATTTTATTGCGAGGCAAGATGGTCATTACGTGGGAAATTTTTGCAATGTATTTATGAATTAAGAGAAGAAATCGTCATTTTCCTAAAAGAAGAAAACAGACAGGAGGCCGAGAATTTTCGCGATAGTTTATTTGTGATGAAATTGAGGTACTTAGTCGACATATTCGAGAAATTAAATAACTTGAATCTTCAGCTCCAAGGAGCAAATACACATATGTTGGATACCAGTGATAAAGTTAATGTTTTTTGTAGAAAATTGGAATTGTGGATCAGAAATTTAAAGCAAAAAACCTAACAATGTTTGTAAATGTGGATGATTGTACTAAAACTTACAAGGCTGAAGAAGAACATGCAAAAATTGTTTTTGTAACCATTAAAAATCATTTAGCCATGCTGGCAAAGAATTTTAAAAAGTATTTTCATGCTGACGACAAACTGATAGCAAGTTACGAGTGGATTAGGGATCCATTTCATAAGACTCCAGAAGGACTCTCAATTGATGAGGGAAGAAAAATTCATAGACTTCACGACAAGTGGCGAAACTCAAAGGCAATTTTGTAATAAATTACTGTTTGAATTTTGGGCAGGAGTAAAGTTGATTTTTCTGAACTAAAAACAAGGACATTTCACATTCTATTACCATTCAACACCCTACCATTGTGAAACTAGATTTTCTGCTGTGGCTTCTTTGAAGACAAAATATAGAAACAGAACTGAGAGTGGCTATTTGTAATACTAAGCCTTCCTTCAAAAAACTTTGCTCTGCAAGAGAGACCCAAGGAAATCACTAATAATTATTAAATTTGTTTTTAATTTAGTATGTTTTGATTAAGTAATTTCTTTTACTTTAATAAGTTATTAAATATGTCGAAATGTATTTTGTTTTCTATGTGTATGTGTGCTTTCCTTTCAGTCAGTTAATCAATTTTTTAAAATAATATTTTCTCTTGAATATTCTTGCGCACCACCTCTAGTGTGCTCGCGCCCCCCTAGGGGGGGCGCCCCACAGGTTGAGAATCGCTGGCACAGATAATAGAAAAAATATTTTTCTACTACATATTTTAACCTGTATCTGGATTTTCATATTTTGCAAACACATTATTTCATATTTCAAAGAAATATAATATATAATTTATAATATATAATTACTTCAAATTATTTTATAAAATCTACTTCTTTCATTTTCATTCTTATGCAACAAAATGATAGAAAATATTATAATTTGGCACAATCTTTAGAAACATACATTAAAACTAGCCTAAAAGAATAAAATTATGTCATACAGTAAAAAACAATCGATATAAAAGTATTCATTTACTTATCGATTATCGATGGAGAACTTTTAAAAAGTATCTATAAAGTTGGGCCCCAACAAATTTAAATCATTGTAGCTATTAACTTGTCGTCTTGGATATGTTTAATTATTCTAAAACGGCGTATATTAGAAATATAAGAACAATGCATATTTAATGTTTTAAATAAAAAATGTGTTATTTCTACTATACAAAATAAAAAATATTTAAAGATGCACTAAAGAATCTGTGTCTATTATATGAATATATAGTTTTCAAAATAAAATTACAAGAATTCAGTCATAGATAATATATTTTTCATTTACTTATTTTCAGTCATTATCGAATTCAATGAATATTTAGTCATTATAGGAGTTAATAAATATTTGTCATAATCTGATATTATCTGTTAAAATTGAAAAATAAAGCGATTTCATTGCATTAGACTTAAATCACGGACCTTCCTTTACTTAAGGCATGAAAGTTTTTATATGCAAATCTTCACAAATTAACTAGGATATAATAAAAGCGTTTAAATATGCAGACAAATACAAATAATATAGAATATTCTTAACATTTTACTAATTCAAAACTGCAAATTTACTTTCCGTTAAAACAAACAGGTTCCAAAAATTTAAGGACTCAAGAATAACTGATATGCACTCGATGAATTTCATTTAATACAAGTGATATTATATACGACAGAATATTTATTTGAAATAGTTAAATTTTCAATTAAATTCTATTCAGATTTGACGGAAAAAGATAAAAGTGATGTTTTAATCCCTCATATTCATTTCAATGAAATACTCTGTCATTTTAAATAGATATTTTAATTATATTTATCTCAATTTCATAAAGTCACTTTGATCTTTAAGAATTGAGAAATTTGAAATATCTGTCTAGAAATCATATCTATTGATCGTTATTTTTTCTCCATCACTTCATAAGCAATTAATATAACATTCATATCTATTCTTAGACATAATCATAAGAAAGATTTCGCATATTTTAGATGAATAAAAGCTTTTATTTATTATTAAACCTTCCAGAGTATATCCTTGGGGTATACAAAAGTAAAGAAAAGCTTATTCGACTTTTCTCTTCTCATAGCAGCCCAGACAGTATGATAAATTTACTTCACAAAAACATTCCGGCGAGTGTCTGGCTGACAAAACCAGGACTGCAGGAAAAAGAAAAGCAGAAATAACTCTCTCAAAAGTCTTTTTTTATGCTGCTTCGATACCATTTCTTCAGCAAGTAGTAAATTTTCCGCTTGGGTGTCCCGAAGGTAGTTTTCTTCGATTCGACCGAATGGAATGGTGAATGTCCCGTCCAAAATGGATTTTTTCTCTAACCTCCCCATTTAATCTTTTTTTTTCTATTTCTTCGTCCAACAACATTTAATGATACGTAGTTGCGAAATGTCATTCTTTGCTTCCATCAGTCTGCACACATTAGTTAGTGTTTGTATTGTTGGAACTAGTATTCTGTCCTTCATTCACACTTAGATGCTGCAGTTAAATGGGAATAATTATCATCTCTCAATAAATGTATATTGCAAAATGAATTTATATTCAACATGGCATTCTTTGGGTAGCTCTCAATTTATTTCTGAAGCTCAAATGTACTGAAAAGTATCCGATATACTTTATATGTCAGTAAAATGTTGCAATAAAGTTATTAATGCTTTTTGCTAAGGGCGTAAATTTCATATACTATAACTGAAATCAGTATTATTGTTTCCATTGTCGGAATAGAGAAAATAGCTTTGAAATCTTCCCAGACAAGAACTGTTAGAGAGAGCCAAATAAGAACTCTAGCCTTAAGTGCAGAAAAAATTGAGGAATATTTCTCACGTTTCTGCCTATATTTATATAAATAAAATGTACACATTGGGTGATTTTAGAAAATTAAAAATTTACCTGAAAGTTACAAAAATATCTTTTTAGCACTATTACGATAAAAATAGTAAGAAACTATTTTGAATTTATTCTAAATTTCAACTTATATACTTATAATATTAATTATAAAAAATCTTTACAAAAATAGTTATTAGAAAAAAGAATTAGAAAAATTTTTTTAATTGCAAAATATGATTTTATTAATATTCTTCACGAAAACTGTAACTATTATAAGATGTTTTAAACTAAACACAAAAATAATAAATGCTTAATGCAATAATAAATATACGAATAAATAAATTTCGAAATGTAATCATATCATTGTTATAACTAAATTTTAAATGATATTATTTATGATTTAATTTTCAATAAATATTTTTAAATTTTCAACCATTGCTTCAAGAACGATTAAAGTTGATTTTCTTTTTTCACTTTTTTAAGTGCATTTCATGTTGTAGAAATTTTTCTCTTTAAGTTCAATAGTTTTATTAACAAAGGTTTTCTCTGATAAGTGCACTGTTATAAGCAAATTTTATTAAAAAAAAGTACTTTTTTTAATAATTTTCCAATTTATGGCAGCTTCATAAATTTATTATAATAAGAAATGCTTCAATAGTTTTACTAAAAAAACTTTTATTTAATTATCTTACTTGTTCAAATACTTATTATTCCTTATACAATTTCACCTTTACAAATATAAAGCAAAGTCTTAAATGTAAAGTTAAAAAAAAATTACGCACCTTTTGCGTTTACATTTTTTACCATTTATTTTCTTTGATTAAATAAATCCTCTCCATTAATTTAGAATTCCATTAATTACAAATCAGATGAAAAAAGATGTATAGTAAATCATTAAGCAAAAACTTTATATGAAATAATAATAAAATGCAAAATTTGACGATGTATTTCTTAGTGTTTGCAAAATATTGATCAATCCAATGATTTTTAAATCAAGCTTTGAGAATAATTTTGATTTGAAAGGTTTATAGCTAAGAATATAATATTTCGTTCTAAATATTACAAGATCTTATTTATTTCAGAAAATAAAAATAAAATGTTTTGTATAATTTATTCTACAACATTGATTAAACGCAGCAATAACTCAGAAACTTATAAAGAACTTGTCGATTCTGCTTTGATTGATGAATTATTTCGATATTTTGGAACTATTAACCTATTACCATGTCTTTTCTAAACATATAGAAAAACGCAAAAGTGTGTGCAATGTGAAAGAGATTTCTCCAAGCCCTCAATTGAAAAACAGGATATTCATGCATTTTTTAGAAACATTTTTGCCTAGTTGCTGAAGATAAATTGAAAAATATTGCAAGTATCTCTCATTATGAATATTATTAGTAAATTTTGACATTATTTCTGAGATTTCTCAAAATTGTATAATCATATTTGAAAACAAAAGGAAATATAATCTTGATGCCAAATTTATTTGTAATTTTTTTTTTCAAAAAAACAACTGCAAATTACAAGCAAAAAAAGAATATCACTTTTTAAATATGTTTAAGAACAACATGTAGCAAGACCAATATATTAGAAGCAAAATATTAGTGATCTGGCTGTTTTCAAAAGTCATTAACTGCTGATTTGTAAAAACAATGCAGTAATTTTCCAGAGAATATAAATATGTTTATAAAATTTCAATTATTACGCATTTGATTTCTAACTATTTTGACATATACTGGGAAGCATAAAAATTGTTAAACTCTTAACTAAAATGTTTTTATTATTTAATTGAATATTTATAATTTCAAAATGTTAAATAGGAATTTAGGATTAGGAGAATGGTGACTTGAAAAAACGATATAAGGAGACTAAATGCGACTAGTGAATCTGGTAATATAATTGTTAGCATAAGATATATAAAAGATGAGCAATTTTTTTTTTTTTTTTTGAAATTAAAGAGAAACTAGATATAGGATCATACTTGATAAAAGTATAATTACATTTTTACTTCATTATAAAACATATGTTCTTCCCAAATATAGCCAAACGTTTTTGCTTTTGATCTCAAAGAAATGAATTTTATTCTTTCACCCGTCGAAGTCCCGTAATCGGAAAAATATACTGACTAAGTTTCATTTGACTGACCAGATTCTTATTACACTCACACTCCGAACATCTAACTTTTTTTAATGGCTTTCTAATTAAAGTGTTTAAGCTTTTCAAAAAGGTAATTCTAAAATCGAAACATTTTGGAATATCCTTGATTTATATTACTTGTAAATTTTTTAATGATTAATATCTGTAGAACTTTATTTCATTTTTTGTTGTTGTTGTTGCAGTTGGATATAATTTTCGATTTTACTCTTCATACTTGCAGGAACCAACACAATTATATACTATCTACAATATTAAGATTAAGTATACAGTTAGTGGTTAATGATCTAATATGTCCATAATGCTACACTAAATATGAATATCTACTAATCAAGAATAATTCGATTTTGCATTGATATGTGAAAATTAATAAAAAAATGTATTTATATTTTCAGTATCACATACGAAAGTTCACATAAATTATATTACATCAGATTAAATTTAGATCAATCTATAAAATTGGTGTTTTATTTGAGATTTTAAACGTCATTTCACGTTAATAATTTTAGTTTAAATAATATATCCAGGAGACAAAATAAAAAATTGACAATAAGTATACGTTTTTTTAACAAACTGAAAATTAAAAAAAAAAATTCTTTATGTAGTTAATAATTTGGAATTACCAACTACATCATTTCATTCTATTAGTATAGTTCTTAATTATAAGCTTTAATAATAATTCAAATGTTTTTAATAACTAGTTCAAAAAGTTCTTAATAATAATTCAAATACAACATTGTGAGTAATTTCATTAATCATTCTTTAACTTAAGTAATATTTTCAGATTCGAATGTCATTCTTTTTTATTCTTTATATGCAGTGGAAAATTTTGTAAAAATTTTCCAAAAACATAAGGACTTTTTTTTATTTGCTATGGATTTGAAAAGTAATGCAGCAGCATTACTGTCAGAATTTTTTTTTCTATAGTGCAAGAAAAAAATACTAGAAATTAATCCTCATGTTTTATGAAATCATTGACACTTATTTTGGGCAAAAGTCCAAAATATATGAAATATGATATAGATGCAAAATGTCGAATTCCTTTTATTCGCCAAAGCGGTTACAATGCAACATTTCCTTTGACAACATTTTTTCGCCCTCTTTCCTTATTTTGTTCGCAACTTCTTATTTCTATTCCATTCTTTTGCGGACGATTTTCTGAAAGTGCCTTAACCAAAAGAGACTTTTCGAATCGAATCGCATGGGTAATGTAAGGGAAAATGTGTTCGTTACTCCATGCTGTCCCCGCTTTCCTTTTTTAATGTACCTTTAAATTAAATATCTTAAGTAATATCGTATCATTGCAAAGACATTGATTTCTGTCAATTATTCGTTGTTTTGTAGAGTTTTCTAAAACTTTACTATGTCTTCCAAAGTTTATTCAAAGGGAAATCTTATTTCATGTGTTGATTTTTTTTTTTTATTCATAAAGCAGTTTTTAGGTTGAAAATTTCCTTTTTGTTTTATTTCTCTTTTCATATTATTTGTTTTATATTAAATATATGCATTTAAATAATTTCCAAATCAGTATGAAGTGCACCATTGCATTGATTGTTTCAAAAAAATATAAGAAAATAAAATTATAAAGTGCACAATGACAAGCCGTAGTATTGTTCAATAAATTTTGAATGAATACAAATTTTAAAATCAAATGCATGAGTAGATTGGCAATTCATGTCTAAGTCTATTCAGATATATCAAATGTGTGCCAAATTTTGAATCGAAGCGAAATTGAAAACAGAAACAGTATCGAACAGAAAAATTCCCAAACAATATATTGTATTCTCATCATTATATGAAGATAATCACAAAATGGTTGAAATTAATAGATTAACCGTAACCGGCTGCACCTACCCTCCTGAAAGCACACGGAAAAATTTGGATGTCCGGGCCACCGGGGCAGCAATACTGGCTCTCAATATGGCTGACCCCTAAGGGTAATAATCGGTAACCGTACAACTAGGGATTGCAATACCGGACCAAAATTTCAATACCGGTATTCGGTATTTTTTAGATCTTAATACCGGGATACCGGTATTAAAACCGGTATTAGAAATTTTCGAAAAAGAAAGAAAACACGGGTATTTCTTCGTTTTATTTGCCAATTTTATAAGAGAGTGTAAATATCACAAAAAAAAATTTGTAACTTATAAATTATAACAGTATATAAAGAATCACAAAAAAAAGTAAAGGAAAACTTATTTATTTAAATCACAAAAAAAGTGTAAATATCACTACTCAGTCTGTGGTACTATTACAAATTTTTGAAATGTGATCTTAAAAAAACATGATGCATCAATTGTACTGTCATTAAAGCTGAAAAGTAATTTTGTGTAAAAATTACCATCTGTCGAAAACGCTCTTTCGGCATCTACGCTAGTTGGTGATACTGTTAGCAATACGCGATATATTTTTTCCAAGTATTTACCTCTAAATCCCTCATCTTCAAATAAATCGATTACTCGTCGGATGGTTTTAGATACAGCTGATTTCCGTATTGTATTTTGGTTCGTTGAATTTTTTTTATTTATCGCTAATTCTAATTTTTGTTCAAGAGACAATTCCTTTTCACTATCGACATTAGTGTCATCATAATCTTCAATAACTGAACCGAATTCTTCTGAATGTGGATAGGTTTGTGGGTAAAAAATTGTAAGAAAATTTACTATAAACGTAATCAGATTTGAATTGATTATTTTCTTTTCTTCTTTTTCATTTTCCTTTTTAAAATCATTATAATTATGTAAATACCATAAGACATTTTCTATTTCGGTATGCTTTTCTTCTGTGCGATTTTTCAATGTAATATATAATTCTTCAGATAGTGATGTGTGCTGTTCTTTCATGATTGCAACATGAAATTTATTGTTGCATTAGCTATTAATAAATTAAAATCTCTCCGACATAATGCCTCTATAGTCAGTTTTATTGGAAGTAGAGCTGATATAGTTCTGGATATTAAGTCGAATTCACTGTCTGAAAAATTAATTTGCAGGTTTAAGTCGATTATTGCTTTTTGGATTGGATTTCTAAATTTCAAAAACCGTTCCATCATTAGGAGTAAACTGTTCTAACGTGTCTTAGAATCTATTATTAACATATATTCTGTTTTATTTTCAGTTAGTATACATTTTTGTAATATGGCATTTTTTGTAGGGGAAAGTTTAAATATCTTAACAATTTTTCAAATTTTATAAATTATAGGAAGCAATTCTTGATGGGTTAATATTTCATCCTCATTAGCAATATCAACTTCGACAATTACATTGTCATTATCTTCATTGTCAATATCACTCTCACTCTCTTCAATGTCGGAATCCGAAGTTTCTATATCCACAATATTTGGATTCTTTATTTTTTTGGTATAATACATCTATTACTCCTAATTGAATTCCATGAGCATAGCACCATTGCTGATTTGCACCAATCAACTTTCCAAATTTTTTCATAACTGTTGCTCTATTAGTCGTTATGGATACAATGTCTTCTTTCAGGGATAATCCATGTTTCGCTAATTTAGATTTAAGCAATTAATTAAGCCATTAATTAGCTTATTAATTTCACCCGTTAGGGAGACATAAAAACAAAAACGTATACTATTTTGCTATGTTGGCGATCCCTGAACATATAGTGGAGACAATTTAAAAAATTTCTAGTAAATACCGAAAAACCGGTATTTAAACTTGTGAATACCGGTATTACGAAATTGTAAAATGACCCAAAATACCGGTATTCGGTATACCGGTATTGCAATCCCTACGTACAACCCTTCCCGTGGGAAATGCATCTCATCATCGGTAGGAGGTAGCTGACCCCCACCATTTCTGTAATCATCCGGGTGGTGAGAGCCAACCACTATATCGAAAGCTTCTCATTCTCATTTCTGTGTCCCCCCCGGTGGGAGAAATACAATTGAGTATATATGTAAGCAATACCCCGACATAACCAGAGGCCTTACGGGAAATTTGATGGTGCCGCCGAGGAGTAATCCGAAGAGAGAGAGTATTTACAAAGTATGCTCAAAATTAATTCCTTCCATGTATGTACCATTTTGCGTTATTTTAACTATATTTGTCATACACGCAATCCAGTTCTCACTTGTGATGCTCGGATAACATTCAAGAATCCATTAACAAAAATATGTTGTATTTACAGTAGATGTGAAACACAAAGGGAATCTAGCTAAATATTTATGTTACCATTCAGCTTACTGATGCAAAAAATAGGAATTTTCTGAAAATGATCAACACACATTCGTCGGAATTTGTCACTGCTGATGAATTGTGCTGAGAATGAATTTTTATTGTTCCCAAAATATCGATCTGATATTTAATGCTTTCATTTCGATTCATTCCACTTGTCTGTCCAAAATACAGGAGTGAATGAGAATTTCGTTATATCCAACTGCAAATTTTTGGAAAACATTATCTGATTGTGGCTGTTCATAGACTCAAAATGTATGGATGTAAGTTTATTACTTTATGGTACTTTCTGTTACTAAATGAGAATATTTAAATGTGAGTTTTGAATTGACTATTCGTACAGTAGGATAGATGTATTTGACGAATAAATCTAATCACCGATTTCTTTATTATTTGTATAATGTCTAATCTTCCTCAGAAAAATAAGAATTCTGCAATTTG